>NW_021963352.1:0-113241 GCF_901765095.1 Microcaecilia unicolor
CCCCCCCCCCCCCCCCACACACTTACTCACTCACTCTCATTTGGCCACACTTCCTCAACGCCCCCCCCCCCCCCCCAAACACACACACACTCTCATCTGCCAGCGCTTCCTGAAACCCCTGCCCCCCACACACTCACTCATCTGGCTGTGGTTCCTGACCCCCCCCCCTCACACACACACTCACTCTCATTTGGCCACACTTCCCCAACGCCCCCCCCCAACACACACACACACTCTCTCTCATCTGGCAGCGCTTCCTGAAATCCCTGCCCCCCACATACACACTCACTCACTCACTCATGTGGCAACCCCCACCACCACACACACACACACACTCAGTCTCTCATATCACACCGCTTCCTGAACCCCCCCCACACACACACACACATACTCTCGCTCATCTGGCAGCGCTTCCTGAAGCCCCCCCCACACACACACTCATGTGGAAACATTTGATAAACCGCCCCCCCACGCACACTTACTCACTCATCTCGCAGCACTTACAGACCCCCACACACACCCCTCTTCTTCCAAGCTGAAACCCCCAACACACACCCACCCCCACACACCCCTCCAACACACACACACACACACACTCTTTCTCACTCTCATCTGCCAGCGCTTCCTGAACCCCCCTCCCCCCCACATACACTCTCTCTCTCTCATCTGCCAGCACTTCCTGAAACCCCGTACACACACACACAGACACTCACTCTCTCTCATCTGGCAGCGCTTCCTGAAACCCCATACACACACACACTCACTCTCTCTCTCATCTGCCAGCGCTTCCTGAACTCCCTGCCCTCCCCCCCACACACACACACACTCACTCAGTCATCTGGCATCGCTTCCTGAACCCCCCCCCCCCCCACACACACACACTCTCTCACTCGCATCTGGTAGCGCTTCCTGAAACCCCCGCACCCCTTTTCTTCCAACCTGAACCCCCCCCCAACACATCCCCCCTCCCCCAGCACACCAATTGCTTGGGTGCAGTGGTGGGAATCTCAGACACCAGAGACAGAGGGGAGGGGGCCTGACACCAGAGAGACACAGGAAGGGAGGTATCTCTGTCACACACACTCTCTCTCTCTCTCACATACAATGTCTTTCTGACTCTCACTCTCACACACTCTGTCTCACACTGTATCACATTCACTCTCTATGTGTCACACAGTCACTCACACTCGCTTGGTCTCATACACTCACTCTCACAGAGAATCTGTGTCTCACACACACTCTCTCTCTCGCACACACACACACTCTCTCGCACACACGCACACTCTCTCTCACACTGTGTCTCACATACGCACTTGCACACACTCTCATTCTCACACACACACTCACACCCAGACTCACTCTCTCTCTCACACACACACACACTCACACCTTCACTCTGTCTCTCACACAGTCACTCTCACATACACTCTCCCAAACATACACACTCTGAGGAAAACCTTGTTAGCGCCCGTTTCATTTGTGTCAGAAACGGGCCTTTTTTACTAGTGCTTGAATATTTACCTGGTTTATACACAGTGTAGGTCTGAAACGCCAAGCTAATGTCTGCATTCTCCAATATGTTCAGCAAGGTTTCTGGGGGCTTCCGGACCCAACGCCTCCGGGCCTTTTCTTCACCGTACTTTCTAATGCAGCTACCTAAATAACATATTTGTGAATCAGCAGCACATTGACACATATATTAATATCAATCAAATGGCCATACAAAATGTAACCTTTCACCATAATGACAAACTAGAAACCATGGCGTTCTACATCCAAAATTTCTACTTGTAAGCCTCTTACAACAAGTATTATCCCAGAACTCATGCGCTGGCAGGTTCTTCCTTTTTTGTGCAGGCATTGTACAATAGGAATCAACATTTTTTACACCTTTGAATCCTGTCCACAGATGTCAGATTTGATATCTTACATTTACAGATGTTACAAATGTCTTAAAATCTTATTTAGCAAGGTTTAAAAAAGGTTTGGATGGCTTCCTAAAGGAAACGTCCATAGACCATTATTAAAATGGACTTGGGGAACATCCACTGCTTATTTCTAATATAAGCAGCATAAAATGTATTGTACTGTTTTGGGATCTTGCCAGGTACTTGTGACCTGGATTGACCACTGCTGGAAACAGAATGCTGGGCTTCATGGACCTTCAGTCTGTCCCAGTATGGCAGTACTTATGTACAAGATTAGGGCTTTGTTTTTCTTTTTGCGTTATCTTTTAAAGGGGAGAGGGTTATTCAAAAATTAAGATCAGGTCTATGGAAATGCAGGTATAGTATAGAGGCGATGTTATTCATTTGTGATGTGTTTTTTCCTTGTTTGTGAATTTATTTGAAAATTTCTCCTCCTTTCCAGATTATGGAGGCTAGGACTAACAATGATGCCTAATTTCCTCATCTCAAATTTAGAAAAAAAGAGAATAGACCTAGCAGAGACATCGATACCCATTTTACTCATTCTAGTTATAAAACACTGAAAAGAGGCTCTCCCGCTTATTTTTGAAAGAGAAAGACGCCCATATTTTGACCCAAATCGGGAGATGGGCGCCTTTCTCTCATGGGCACCCAAATCGGTATAATCGAAAGCCGATTTTGGGCGCCTCCAACTGCATTCTGTTGCGGGAACGAACAAAGTTGACAGGCGCATGTCGGAGGCGTGGTGAAGGCGGGACTGGGGCGTGTTTATCAGCCGAGAGATGGGCGTGCTCGGCCGATAATGGAAAAAAGAAGGGCGGCAGTGGCGAGAATTTGGGCCGCTTTTTTTGGACCCTTTTTCTTCACGAACAAGTCCCCAAAAAGTGCCCCAACTGCCCAGATGACCACCAGAGGGAATCGGGGATGACCTCCCCTGACTCCCCCAGTGGTCACTAACCCCCTCCCACCAAAAAAAAAGAACTTTAAAAACTTTTTTTTCCAGCCTCTACGCCAGCCTCAAATGTCACAGTTCCATCACAGCAGTATGCAGGTCCCTGGAGCAGTTGGTAGTGGGTGCAGTGGACTTCAGGCAGGTGGGCCCATGCCCATCCCCCCCTACCTGTTACTATTGTGCTGGTAAATGGGAGCCCTCCAAACCACCCCCAAAACCCACTGTACCCACATCTAGGTGCCCCCCCTTCACCCATAAGTGCTATGGTAATGGTGTAGAGTTGTGGGGAGTGGGTTTTGGGGGGGAATTGGGGGGCTCAGCACCCAAGGTAAGGGACCTATGGACTTAGGAGGTATTTTAATCTTTTTTTTTTTTTACTTTTTACAAGTGCCCACTAGGGTGCCCGGTTGGTGTCCTGGCGTGTGAGGAGGCCCAGTGCACTACGAATCCTGGCCCCTCCCACGACCAAATGCCTTGGAGTTGTTCGTTTTTGAGCTGGGCGGCTTTGATTTCCATTATCACTGAAAACCGATACCGCCCAGCTCAAATCCGCCCAAATCCGATGCAATTTCCCAGCACCAACCGTATTATCGAAACAAAAGATGGACGCCCATCTTTTTCGAAAATACGGTCTGTCCCGCCCCTTCACGGACCCGTCCTCGGAGATAGTCACCCATGGAGATGGGCGTCCACGTTCGATTATGCCCCTCTCTGACATGTGAGCTGGGTTAAGTTTTCTGGTTTCAGAATTTTACAAGCAGGACTACAGGGCTCAGAGTGCTGTCGGGATTTCTGTGTTTTGGCTGTGACATGGGATCAACTTCCTGTACTCCGTAACCAGTTTCCAAGTGTTTGCTCTAATGAACATAGATAGATCACACTGGCTTGCTTGTATTGATATCTGCTTTTAACAGTACACTAAGCAATCCCTCCACCCTATATTTACTAGACATCAAGGGGTCCTTTTACTAAGATGCACTGAAAAATGGCCTGTGGTAGTGTAGGCGCAGGGTTTGGGCGCACGCAGATCCATTTTTCAGTGTGCCTGTAAAAAAAAGCCATTTTAAAATTTTAGCCGAAAATGGATGTGCAGCAAAATCAAAATTGGCGTGCATCCATTTTGGGTCTGAGAGCTTACCGCCTGCCATTGACTTAGCGGTAAGGTCTCACGCGTTAACCGGGCGGCAATGACCTACACGTGTAGAATGCCACTTGACGCGCGTCAGAAAATAAAAGTTATTTTTCGGACACGCGTCAAAAATAAAATTACCGCAAGGGCCACGCAGTAGTCATGCGGTAACTCCAAATTGATGCACGTTGGTTGCGTGTAGGCGCCTACGCAGCTTAGTAAAAGGGCCCCCTAGTGATTCCTTCCCAATGATGGCTCAGTAGAAGATCTAATGGTTTCAATATCTAATCGTCCATTTTGACAGTGGAGCAATATGCGAAGGATGACTGTGGATTGCTCCTGCCCCAATTACACCACTAGACCACCAGCAAGTGTAAGTCAGGTTTGGGGAGGCCTAAGGGTGGGTGAGTGGGTGGATGGCAGGCACTTGGGGTGGGGGAATGTCCAGTTTTGGCCAAAGCCGAGCAATGAATTTCAATCACAGATTCTTTTTCGGACAAAAAACAAACAAACCCTGTTTCGGTAACCCTCTAATATTATCCAGTTATCTTTAAATCAGAGATTCAACCTGTTATGTAGACTGCAAAATGTGGATCAAGCCATTTTTATCTGCAGACAGCCTGTCGACTATGGGTTTCTGCTTGGACAACAACACAGACATTTCACACTAGGAAAATACTGTAGAATTTAAACCATTTGGTCCCAAACTTCTGCATATGTCATTATAAAAATCAACATAACTGGCTGCCACAGGCAGCTCAGGGCCTTGGATTCTACCAGGAGTAACAGATCTTCACAGCTGAGTGAGTGCTTCACTCTGTATCAGTAGGGAAAATGTTACTGAAAGAGGAACACTCTACCTTAACGCTGCCAGGATATACAAGAGAACAAAACCTTAAATAGCAAGCACGCACAATTTTGAAGAAAGGGTCTACCTACTTCAGAAAAGTTAAGCTGAAACTATATGAGCACGTGCCGTCATGCTTCCAGTAATATCTCAGGATGTGCTGCATGGCTCCCTACTTTATGGTGAATTTTTTTTTCTTTTTTGGTTCCACCGGGAATGTGGAGTCTGAAGTTATATTTACCAGTACTTTAGATACAGTACAAAAAATGTAAAGCCTAATATCGGTAGGTGTTGGAGTCAGACAGTAGAAAAAGGTAAAATTATGTATAATCATACCTGATAATTTTCTTTCCATTAATCATAGCTGATCAATCCATAGACTGGTGGTTGTGTCCATCTACCAGCAGGTGGAGATAGAGAGCAAACTTTTGCCTCCCTATATGTGGTCATGTGCTGCCGGAAACTCCTCAGTATGTCGATATCAAAGCTCCATCCGCAGGACTCAGCACATAAGAGAATTACACCCACGAAGGGACACTCTGCCCAGCTCACCACCGCCGAAACGGGGGAGGGGAATTAACCCAGCTCATCCCCACACAAGTGGGGGAGGGGAATCCGTCCAGCTCATCCCCGCGGAGCCGATGCGGGGGGATCTGGCTTATCCTGCAACCGCAACCGCGGGAGGAGCTGACTGACCCTAACACCGCCGAAGCGGGAGGGGTACAAAGCTGCCCTACAGCCGCACGAAGCGGGAATGGAGTGCCGGCAGAATTTAAATCTCAATCCAGCCCCGTAAAACGGAGGGGAGAGGAATGCAGCAGCTCACTGTAACACAAACTCGTCTCAACTCTTGAAGAATCCAAGTGAAAGAAGAACTTGAACACGAAGTCCTCCTGAAGTAACTGAAGGCTAAACTTGAACCTAAAATTCAACCAGAATATAAACAGTACAGATATCTGGGAGGGGCTATGGATTGATCAGCTATGATTAATGGAAAGAAAATTATCAGGTATGATTATACATAATTTTACCTTCCATATCATCAAGCTGATCAATCCATAGACTGGTGGGATGTACCGAAGCAGTACTCACCCAGGGCGGGACATAGAAATCCCTGACCTCAACACTGAAGCTCCAAACCGGGCCTCCGCCCGTGCAGCCACAGTCAAACGGTAATGCTTGGAGAATGTATGAGCCGAAGCCCAAGTTGCCGCCTTGCATATCTCTTCCAAGGAGACGGATCCAGCCTCTGCCATCGAGGCCGCCTGAGCTCTCGTGGAGTGAGCCTTCAGCTGGATAGGCGGCACCTTCCCCGCGGCCACATAAGCCGCTGCAATGGCTTCCTTGACCCATCTTGCCACTGTAGGCTTAGCAGCCTGCAGACCCTTACGAGGACCTGCAAACAGGACAAACAGATGATCCGATTTCCGGAAATCATTGGTCACTTCCAAGTATCTGATGATGACTCGTCTCACATCCAGATATTTAAGAGCGGAGTACTCCTCTGGGTAGTCCTCCCTACGAAAGGAAGGGAGACAGAGCTGCTGATTCACATGAAAGCGAGAAACAATCTTGGGCAGGAAGGAAGGCACTGTGCGAATAGTCACTCCTGCCTCAGTGAACTGCAGAAAAGGCTCTCGACATGAGAGCGCCTGGAGCTCGGAAACTCTTCTGGCTGAAGTGATAGCCACCAAAAAGACTGCTTTCAACGTCAGGTCTTTCAGAGATGCCCTCGACAAGGGTTCAAAAGGCGGCTTCTGCAATGCTCTTAGCACCAGGTTGAGCTTCCACGCAGGCACCACTGAGTGCAGAGGAGGGCGCAGGTGATTAACTCCCTTGAGAAAGCGCACCACATCTGGCTGCGAAGCCAGAGAAGCACCCTTCAGGCGGCCCCTGAAGCAAGCCAGAGCCGCTACCTGGACTTTAAGGGAACTGAGCGACAGGCCTTTCTCCAGACCTTCTTGCAGGAACGCCAACACTGAAGAAATTGGAGCAGTGAAGGGAGAAAGTGAGCCTGCTTCACACCATGCTGCAAAGACACGCCAAACCCTGGCGTAAGCAGTAGAAGTAGAGCGCTTCCTCGCTCTCAGCATAGTGGCGATGACCTTGTCTGAGAAGCCCTTCTTCCTCAGACGCTGCCGCTCAATAGCCAGGCCGTAAGACCAAAGGTGGAGGGATCCTCCATCACCACGGGACCCTGATGTAACAAGCCCTGCTCCACTGGCAGCCGCAGAGGATCGCCGACTGAGCGCCTGATCAAGTCCGCATACCAGGGACATCTGGTCCAATCCGGACCACCAGGATTACCCTGCCGGGATGCTTTGCCACCCGGACTAGCACCCTGCCCAACATGGGCCAGGGCGGGAACACATAGAGAAACTCTTGTGTCGGCCACTGTTGGAGAAGAGCATCTACTCCCAGGGATCGAGGGTCCCGTCCTCTGCTGAACAAGCGCGGCACTTGGCAATTGGCCGATGACGCCATCAGATCTAGGCTCGGCTGGCCCCAGCGCTTCGTGATGTCCAAGAACGCCTGAGCAGATAGCTGCCGCTCTCCGGGCTCCAAAGTATGGCGACTGAGAAAGTCCGCCTTGACATTCATGACTCCGGCAATGTGGGCCGCTGAAAGCTGCTCCAGGTTCGCTTCCGCCCACTGGCATAGATTCATAGCCTCCTTGGCTAGAGGGGCGCTCTTGGTACCTCCCTGGCGGTTGATATAGGCCACAGCCGTGGCATTGTCCGACAGGACCCGTACAGGCTTCAACACCAGTACCGGGATGAACTCCAATAACACCAACCGAATGGCTCTGAGTTCCAGGAGGTTGATAGACCACTTGCCTCTGCAGGAGACCAGAGCCCCTGCGCTGTCCTTCCCAAGCATTGGGCTCCCCAGCCCATCAAAGAGGCGTCTGTCGTGACGACAATCCACTCCGGGGTCACCAGAGGCATTCCTGCAGACAACTTGTCTGTCTGCGTCCACCAGCTCAGCGCCTTGCGCACTGCTGGGTCCAAGGGAAGGCGCACAGCATAATCCTCCGACATCGGAGTCCAGCGCAGCAGCAGAGATAGCTGTAGTGGTCTCATATGAGCCCTGGCCCAGGGCACTACTTCCATCGTGGCCGTCATAGAGCCCAACAGCTGCACGTAGTCCCAAGCCCGAATAGGAGAGGCTACTAGGAACTAGTCCACCTGAGCCTGAAGCTTGACAATCCGATTGTCTGGCAGGAACACTCTGCCCACTTGGGTGTCGAATCGAACTCCCAGATACTCCAGGGACTGAGTCGGGCGCAGCTGGCTCTTCTTCCAGTTGATGATCCATCCCAGGGAGCTCAAAAGAGCAACTACCCGGTCCATAGCTTTGCCGCACTCTGCATAAGAGGGGGCTCGGATCAACCAGTCGTCCAGATAAGGATGGACTTGTACTCCTTCCTTTAGCAGGAAGGCCGCTATGACCCCCACTACTTTGGAAAAGGTCCGCGGAGCAGTAGCCAACCCGAAAGGGAGGGCTCTGAACTGGAAGTGTCATCTCAGGACTGTAAAACGCAGAAAGCGTTGGAGAGGAGGCCAGATGGGAATATGCAGGTACGCTTCCTTGATGTCCAAGGAAGCCAAGAACTCTCCTGCCTTCACTGCCGCTATAACAGAGCGGAGAGTCTCCATGCGAAAGTGCCGCACTTTCAAGGCCCGATTGACCCCTTTGAGGTCGAGGATAGGCCGGACAGAACCTCCTTTCTTTGGTACCACAAAGTAAATGGAGTAACGTCCCTTGCCAATCTGATTTTTTGGCACCGGAACGACCGCACCCAGGCGGATCAGGTTGTCCAAGGTCTGCTGCACTGCCACAGCTTTGACCGGAGACTTGCAGGGAGAGAGTACAAACCCGTCTCTTAAGGGTCGGCAGAACTCTAGCTTGTAGCCGTCTCTGATGACTTCCAGCACCCAAGCGTGTGAAGTTACTGTGGTCCGCTCCCCAGAAACGAGGACAGCCGTCCTCCAATCTGCACTGGGGCGTGGACCAAGGCCCCGTCACTGGGTACGAGACCCTGGGGGAGGACCGGAGGGAGCACCTCCGGGACGGCGGTCTCTGCGAAAGGAATGCTGCTTGGGGGAGAAATTCCTCTTGAAGGAAGAGGGGGCAGAGGAGCCCGACCTGCCCGGGCGGGTACCGACGGGCTTCCTGAAACCGTCCTCTGGAGGTACCGGGACGAGTACTAGCCCGAGCCCTGACCTCTGGTAACTTCTTGCCCTTAGACGTGCCGAGATCGGTCACGATTTTGTCCAGCTCGACCCCAAAGAGCAGCTTGCCTTTAAAAGGCAATCTAGCCAGGCGGGATTTAGAGGCGTGGTCAGCAGACCAATGTTTCAGCCAAAGCCACCGCCGCGCAGAGACTGTCTGAGCCATGCCTTTAGCTGAGGCTCTCAAGACATCATACAGCAAGTCTGCCAAATAGGCTAGGCCCGATTCCAGGGCCGGCCAATCAACCCTCAAGGAATGATCCGAGGGGGAAGCCCGCTGCACCATAGTCAGGCACGCCCTGGCCACATAGGAACCGCAAACCGAGGCCTGCAAACTTAAAGCAGTTGCCTCAAAGGACGACCTTAAGGCCGCCTCCAATCTTCTGTCTTGGGCTTCCTTTAGGGCCGTGCCACCTTCCACCGGCAAAGCCGTTTTCTTAGTCACTGCAGTGATTAAAGAATCCACAGTAGGCCACAGATAGGCCTCACGTTCACTTTCAGGTAAAGGATAGAGGCGGGACATAGCCCTAGCCACTTTGAGGCTCGCTTCCGGGACATCCCATTGAGCCGAAATTAAGGTGTGCATGGCATCATGCACGTGGAAGGTTCTAGGCGGGCGCTTCGTCCCCAGCATAATGGCAGAGCCAACAGGGGCTGAGGGAGAGACGTCCTCCGGAGAGGAAATCTTCAAAATGCCCATGGCCTGCACTAACAGGTTGGGCAAATCCTCTGGGCTAAAAAGCCGCGCTGCAGAGGGGTCATCCGCTCCATCCGAGCGGGGATCCGTCTCCTCCAAGGAATCCGCAAAGGACCGTTGGGAGACCTCAGACACGCTGCCCTCATCTACATCGGAGGAGACAAAGTCCTCCAAGGCCTGGAAATCAACCCGAGGGCGTTTACCTCTGGGAACCTCAACCTCTATCAGAAGAGGGAGCAGGGGCAGCGTTTTGCATGAGGAAAGCCTGATGCAGCAGCAAAACAAACTCGGGGGAGAAACCCCCCAGACTGTGCACTTCCGCAGCCTGGGCAACAGCCCTAGACGCACCCTCAACCGGCGCTCGCAAGAGCGGGGGAGAGACATGCTGCGCATCCAAAATGGCGTCCGGCGCGACACTCCGCGAAGGAGCCGCGCGGGAAGAACGGCGCTTAACTTTAGCCGCTTTTGTGCCGTCGCCCAAATTAAGGGCGTTCATGGCATTAATGTCTCCAACCTCAAGGGCGGCCCACGAAGAAGCCGTCCGAGCCGCGTGGCCGGCCAAGATGGCGGAGGCGAGGAGCGGGGGATGGGCGTTTATGGCGGGAAAAACCGCCACGCCGGAGGAAGGACCGGGACATTCATCGGTCACGAAACTGTCACCCAACAAGGGCGAATCAGGCTGTAAGACCCCCGCATCCCCTCTAGAAGCGCTCAAGCGATCCGGGGAGCGACCCTTTGCGCCCTCGCCCTCCGACGCCATATGCCACGAGGAGAAGAATCGGGGAACCCCCTGCCCGCTATAAAAAGGTAAAATTACCTGCTTGCCGCTCCGAGCTGTAACGAACTGGTGTCCCAGTGAGTAGCTGCAATGAACGTTTAAATAAACGTCGAAATAAACGCCTTTAAGGGCGTTTAAAATTTTTTTTTTTTTTTTTTTTTAACGGAGCCAGCGGGAGGGGGGGAGAAAAGGAGGGACCTGGCACCACCAGGTTTGCACTTGCTCAAAAGAGCCCTCAACCCCAGGCCTCAACAAAACCTAAGGATTAGGCTTGGAGGCCTAGCCAGAGCTGCTGCTGTGTGTGACCACCACCTGCTGAGATAGAGAACATACTGGGGAGTTTCCGGCAGCACATGACCACATATAGGGAGGCAAAAGTTTGCTCTCTATCTCCACCTGCTGGTAGATGGACACAACCACCAGTCTATGGATTGATCAGCTTGATGATATGGAATAGATGAGTCGGAGAGTCGAAGGCTTGGTGTATCGACTCCGCAGCTCTGGGTTCCACTATATATTATTACCTGTTGGTGTCTCCTCACTGTCTTCCTCCTCCTCTGCTGTGCTGGATGCAAGGAGAGAAGCATTTTGCAGAACATTCAAAACTGTGCTGGGAGGCTCCCTGTCCCAGTGTTGCTTTCTAGGTCCTGGGACATTTTTGTCTTTTGCAGAAGTCTCCCTGTCTTTTCAGACAATAAATAAAATGATTAGCCAGTCTTAGTGCTGTGCAAAAAAAATGTATATGCTTTCATAAGTTTCCTTCCATATCAGTAAAGGGAAGCATTACCATGCTGCTTCTAAACATGCTTCAACACAATCAGCGTTGGACTTTGCAAATATGTCTAAGTTCTGGAAACATGGGGTTTTGGGATTCTAGGAACAGGAAGGCTGATTTCCCTGAATCTTAACTTCAATGTTCTTGATACCCCAATAAAGAGAAATATTTAAAAAGAAAATAAAGCCATTTAATAGCAGTACATGTGCAGACTATCCATGAAATATTTAGTGGACAGTCAGAACCCGCCCTTAGCATACACTACTTCTTTCTGAAATCTTGCAGGGTGAACCTGCCGGTCCTAGAAATATTGGAGACCCTGAACTTTAGAGTACCACCCCAAAACATTCAGAAATTTTTATTTCTAACTCTGCATAGACTACTGAACCAAAAGGGTCTCTAAAACAAAGAATATGATAGCTTAAAATGAAAAGTAATAAAACAGATGGGAGAGAAAGGAGCCAAGAGGCTGCAGTCACACTCGTTTCCCCTCATTTTAAACTATTTTTAAACTGTCATCTTTATTCAGTATTAAACCAATATGAAAACAATCCAATCAAACAAGTATATCCATACAAAAATACCCAATTCCTCCCAACCACCCACTGCGCCCCCTCCCCCCAGATCACCCACCCAACTCACCAAAATCTAGAGGCATGTACAAGCAAAAAACACAGGTAAAAACTTCAGGAAAAAGTTAAACACAGTAAAGAAGATTACCGGGCCCTTTTACTAAGCTGCGTAAGCGTCTACGCGTGCCCGTGTGCCAAAATGGAGTTACCACCCAGCTACCGTGTGGCTTTTGCAGTAATTTCATTTCTGGTGCACATCTGATACGCATGTCCAAAAATATTGTTTATTTTCGAACGCGCATATCAGACACGCGCCAATTAGCATTTGACGCGCATAGGTCATTACCGCCTGGCTACCGTGTGAGTCTTTACTGCTAGGTCAATGACTGGCGGTAAGGTCTCAGACCCAAAATGGACACGTGGCAATTTTCATTTTGCCGCATGTCCATTTTCATCAAAAATTTTAAAAAGGCCTTTTCTACAGGCGCACTGAAAAATGGATCGGCGCGCACCCAAAACCCATGACTATACTACCGCAAGCCATTTTCAGTGCGCCTTTATAAAAGGACCCCTAGTAGTCATCTGGGGGGGGGGGGGGGGGCGGAAGGAGGAATAAAAGTCACCTCCAACCACCATCAGTTCATAAGATCCATAGATACAGGCTCCCATAGCTGCTCGTATTGTTTCCGTCCTCTCAGAAAGGACATGATCTTATCATGTCTCCTCAGCTCCCCACAAACAGCAAACCAGCTTCCCACTGAAGCGACTACAGTCGCCCTTCCAAGAGCAGACCAGCGACATCTTAGCCGCCAGGAGATTTTAAACTATGAAAGCAGGTCATTTGTCTTCTGCTAACATAAATGTTACATGGGGAACTAAACAAAGTGCGGGGTACATGTATTCTGCAAAGTACTGAGCCTGGCCTCACCATGTTTTTGGAAACTTTTATAGACATGTTCTGTTTTGTCACTCCCTGACTGGGCAAGGCAAAGTAGAATAAAAACCTTCTGAAAGTTACACATAAATGATCAATGCCAGCCATGCTGGTACATATTCAACAGGGAATGTCTGTGGAAGAAGAAAGGATAAGCACAACTGCAAAAGGTCCTTTTTAGCCTGAATCTAAAACAGGATGCCAATTTCAGCAAGAGAGAATTATATAAAGGACTGTCTAGTTGAGGGAAACAGAGAACATGGTGATATGAAAGGAAAAAGAAGACCAAGCAAATCAGAATCTCTCTCTCTCATATACACACATAGGCGGTCGGTGGCCCAACTGTTTGGGGAGGCTAAAGGGGGCGTGGTTAGGGGTGGGGCCAGGGGTGGAGCTTATATCCATAATTGTCTGACAACACACAGAAAAAAAAATAAGTAAAAATATAATAGTCACAATTAATACCTTTTATTAAATTTAGATATTAGATATATATCATATGTCGAATAAAGTGGTTGCTCAAGGCATATACTAACCACAATCACTCAACTGCAAAACACTATGCACAACTTTGTGCAAAAACACACTCAGAACCTTACTGTACCATAAATATTACACTGGGCAGACCCTAATACACCAATATACCACCCAAACGGACAACATCACACACTGTCAACAATATGAAACAAGGGATCATATCACAATTCTCAAGTCATGTACAGCCACAAAACATCCTTTTAGGGTGGAAATTGACAATGAGCTCCTTTTATTAACAACCAGATAGAGATAACAGTTTTCATATTTCAATTTTGGCACAGTATAAGTCATCACAAACAAAATATAGGAACCAAAAGCATTAGGGGCTTATAGCCCATTTAGTTATGTTTAAACAAAAGAGATCTGCATGAAACAAAATATTTTTTTATTTTGACTTAAACCTTCAGAGTCAGCACCTACCTCTCTTGAAATCCAACGTGCCACAGTTTCCTCTTGAATTATTTGGGTCTGGGAAGGAAGTGGCAACACCTCAGACAACCATTGTTAACCTGAGCCTTCCCTTCCCTATTCAGTGACGGCCCCTCCTGCGCGGAACAGGAAGTTGCATCGCTCTCGCATAGGGAAGACTGACTGGCTGAGACCTGCACATCACGAATATCCCACCCATCGTCAGTGCAGTCAACCCTCCGAGGCTCTGCCGATCCATCTCACCCCTTCCCGCGCTCTGACTGTCCCCATCCGGGATCCCCGCGTCATGCAAGAAGAGGAGCAGGAGGGACGTGGCACACCAGAACTGGGCATGGCAGAGCAGGCTGGGTTTTGTAGATGCCGGCTGAATGGGGCCATCTCGATGTGGCCAGGGTGCCAGGTTATCTTCGGGCCTGTTAAGGCCGTTTCGGGAAGGTGATCCGAGGACCGGAGCGTGGGAGGAGCGCTCTGGGTACTGCGTGGCGCCAGGAGGAAGGAGCGCTGCAAGAGGGAACGCGGGAGAAAGCGGCATTGATGTTTGGGGCTTTGGAGGGGTTCGGGTAGGGACAAGGTTGATGGGCTGCTGGTGGTAAAGGAGCTGCGGGGAGCACTGCTAATTTTTCCAGGGCCGGTGTTTGAAGCATCCGTGCGTCGTCGGTTCGGGCCATTTCTGTGGGGAAGTGGTGATGTCAGGGCTGCCACTGGGACGAGGTGACGCCAGAAGGGAGGAGCGTTGAAAGAGAGCTGCTGCAGGGGGCAGCACCGAGTTTTTCGGGGCTCGGGAGCACAGATAATCGTCGGGCCGATTCATCCGTATGAGCCAGGAGATTTGGAGGCAGAGAGGATGGGTCTAGAAGAAGGAAAAGATAAAGAAAGACGGCGTGTCGGGCCGGCGTTGCGTCGGAGAATCAGACTGCTGCGAGCGGCTGGGGAGGCTTAGCCTCCCCAAGCCTCTTATACCAGGCGCCTATGTATACACATTAGTTTATGGCAGTGGTTCTCAACCTCTTTTCTGTGAGGACACACCTGATGGATGATACTCGCATATGTGACACACTGCACACATGACCCTCTGGGACCATTTGTCTGACACAGTATGGAAGCTCTTATGAATTCCTCTTGTTTTTTGGCTACAATAGTCTTTTCTCCAAGTTGGAGATGTTTTCTATTGTGGCCTGTTTCAGAGAATTGATGAAACCTGTGATAAAAGCCGCTTAAGGGAAGACCATCTTTGTAGGCGTCCCTGGCAGTTAAGGTTTCCTTTCTTTAATAAGTGATTTACAGGCAATTTCCTTGGTTAATGCTGACGGCAAATTAAGCAGTATTGGTTTCATATTATATTTTTGCTCTTCAGTATTTTTTGATTTTTGAGTTCTTATGAATGAAACGTAAACATGCTCTGCATCCATAAAAACCCTATCTTCCCCCAATAACAGTTGCAGATCAGAACTAGTGCATTTCTCCACGGAAGTTACCATAAAAAAATTATGTATGCATGATGATGTTTACATGATGTCATATCAGTGCTGAGTGAAGGCACTTCCTGTGAAAAAGTCTGGAAGATTCTAGGATCCTAGATGGCCCGCATAGACATCAGACAAGTTTGCCAAGCTAAAACAAACCATATGAAATTTTCAGCTGTCTAGTAGTCTGAAAATATTTCTATTGCAGTATGCTGATGGTCCGTTCATATCCTGATGAAGCGATGCAAGTTTGTTCATGAAAAGGGCCTTGTTGGCAGAACGGGATCATGAGTTATAATTTTGATTGACGTCTGAGGAAGTGTATCATGATACATTGAATAAGATAATTTTTTCATGTAAAATATTGAAAGTGCTGAACATGCAGGAACTCTAAGAGGGTAGCAGTATCTTGGACGGTTATATAGCAATATGAATCTTAAAAAGGTTAAAAATCCAATAAAATATTTTTCATAATAATATTTTTCTATAATAAAGTGGAAGATGGCCAGTGGTGGGAGGTTTTTTATGCCTACGATAGAATAAAAATAGAACGCTAGCCATGCATATTTCAGTTCCAAGGCTTTTTCCTCTACTACTGTTCCTTCTGCTTTGTCTGCCCCATTTGTAGGTTATTTATGAGTGTGTTTGTTTTGGTTCTGAAAATATTTCTAGCCAGAGAACTTCATGGGGTGAAGAACGCAAGGTCTCTAAGATGTCCTCTGGGATGCTGCAGATAATTAAGTGCTCAAGCACAGGTCATTTGGGTCAGCTAAAAAATTAATTTCATTAAGCTCAACCTTCTTCAGCTATGTGAATGAATGCAACTTTAAGTTAGCTATCACACACATGATTCTTCTCTGTTGCAATCATTGGCCCACTGAAGATAGCATTAATTGTTTCTAAGGAGACTCATAAAAGCTGTATTACCCTTTTTCACTTGAATTTTGTCCTTTTGTCCTCTGAATTCCTTTTTCACTTGTTGTTCTATCTCAACTGTGATCTAAAACAGAGACAAAAGTTTTACAACAATGTGGCACAAATTACTGATGAAAGTCACGGCTGGAGATGGAAATATTATTCTGATCCCATATATTGTTTCAGCTTTCATATCCCTATTGTGCCTGGTGTTTATTTATATTTTAAAATGTGCTTGTTAACCATAGCACCTGCAGGGATATACATAGATAGATAGATAGATAGATAGATAGATAGATAGATAGATAGATAATTTGCTTTGTGTATTGAATTGGCTGTGGTTCTATTACTGGCTATTAACCTATTTCTCTGAAATGTGCTGTATCTTCTTAAGTTATAGTGATAACATGTTTGTGACATGCTAGATCAAAGAGAATGTTACATCCTGAACAGATGGAATGGACCAGTGTGCCTTCCTTCATCATGTCTCTGCTTTGGAGGACCCGCCTTGAGAAACATGAAAGTTCTAGCAGCTCTTGGTCCAAAGCCAACTGGACTTTTTTTAATAGTTGTGATACCTTACTAAGGGCCAAACTAGGCCTAATCCAAGATGCTATACAGTACAGGAGTTTTGGAGACTATAGATCCCACCTTTTGATCTGGATTATTTCAGTACCTGGGATTTAAAATCCTGTAATGTCCTGTCTCAAACACAACTTATATCACTTGACAGGAAGGGGAAACTTGGTCTTATCTGTTAATTCTATTCCTTGATTCTTGTTAGACCAATTCAGATCAATGGTTATGTCCTCCTACCAGCAGATGGAGGCAGAGAAGCTGAGCTCTTCCAGTGGTATAAAGAGTGATGTAGTCTGAAACTTGTCAGCATACCAATGCCAATGAAAAACAAGTTACACACAAAATTTTGGAAACCCCTTTAAGAGACATCTAGTAGCGCTATAGAAATGATAAGTAGTAGTAGTAGTAACCTTCTGCTGATCTGTAATAAACAAAAAGAAAAACTTGGGGTTCTAAGAGCTGAGAGAACAGTCGAATGCCAAAAAGGATTCTCCGATTACCACAGTCTTCAAGGAACTGGCTACTTGTTTTGTTTCATGGGCCATGCAAGGGAGAAGCAGCCACTAAGTCCTCTCTGGTGCACTGGATAAGGTGGCAATAGAGGCAGTGTACACTCTCAACTAGAGGGTAGTTCTGGTGGGGCTTCAAGCTCATTCGAAAATAGCTCAAACAACCCTCTGGGCAGAGATCCCTACAAACATCAGCTTATAAAGCATCCAAGCTGTATCCGATTTCCCTTCCTCAAAGAATGCCAGAAATGTACATCAACTGATTCTCATGATGGAAACCAAATCAGCCATGACTCATAAATAGAGATTCCTACACAAAAGGGCCTGCAACTCAAAACACTCACCTAGCCAAGCAACAAAAATCACCTTCAAGGAAAGATCCTTGAGCGAAGCCTGCCACAGGGGCTCAAAAGGCAGATTAGCCAGGACATTGAGGACTAAAATAAGGTCCTTCTGCAGTAGCACAACCTGTATTAGTAGACAAATATGCTTCATGCCCTGAAAGAAACACACAGCATCCGTCTGAGCCACAAAGCAAAAGCTATTCGCTTTAGCTTTGAAAAAAAACACAGAGTTGCAACTTCAACCTTGAGGGAGTTGAGAGCCAAACCCTTATCAAGATCTCTTTGCAAAAGCCCAGAAAGGAGACCATCTCTACACACTATGGAAATACTCCTTGTTCTGAACACCAATGCTCAAAATTCCAAACACATGGACACATGGCAAGGATGTAAAACTTCTGTGAGCCTTCATCAAGATAACAATGACTGACGCCAAATACACCTTACATTTCAAGTACTGCCTCTCAAGGGCCAGGTCATAAGCCAGAAGGGGCCCAGATCTTCCAGCACAACTAGACCCTGAACCAGGATGGTTGGGCCCCTTGACTACAAGGCTGCATGCTCTTCCAGCAGACAAATCAGATCTGTGTACCAAGGATGGCCAGTCCAGAGCCACTAAACTTATTAGAAACAGGTGTTTTGCCCTCTCTACAGGGCTTGACCAATTAGAGGCCACAGCAGAAACACACACAGGGGCTCTCGATCTGGCCAGGGTTTCGATCCCTGCTGATATAAGCACCTTTCTATGGCTGAAGAAGAGAGGGCATTTCACATTCCTGTTTGTTGCCATTAAATTGAAGAGTGTGGACCCTTACTGTTCCACCAGGAGCTAAAAGGCTGAGGGATTCAACTCCCAATCTTTTGGGTCCAGAGAATGTCTGCTGAAAAAAATTTGCCTGAAAAATTCTCAACCAACATTGTGAACTGATAAAAATCACAAGATTGAGCTCTGCTCAGATGCAAATCCAGCGGATCTCCTGCACCATTCCAACACTTCAGATCTTGCCCTACTTGCTGAGGCATACCACTGCAGTCACTTTGTTGGAAATCACCCAAATCACCTTTCCTTACAACAGCAGAAGGAATCATGGTAGAGCTAAGTGAATGGCCTTCACCACCAAGCAGTTGAGAGTCCATGATGCCTCTTACATCAACCAATGCTCCTGCACAATCAGTCCTGGCAATGGGCCTCCCAACCCATAGGCTTGCATTATATTGGAGGTTCATAGGTACTCCTTTTAGAAGGTAGGCTGGTAGGTTCCACCAAGCTAGATGATCCCTTAGGGATGATGAAAACAGGAGCTGGACCTTGAATTTCTGTGACTGGAGAGATCAACGTGACATAACAGCATAGAACAGCCATACTATGTCAGACTGATGGTTCATCTAACCCAGTATCCTGCTTCCAGCCGTGGCCAATCAAGGTCACAAGTACTTTGCAGAATCCCATATAGTAGCAAGTCTCAATGCTACTGATCCCAGGGATAAGTAGTGGCTTTCCCTATGTCTATAAGACCCACTGGAGTGGTCTCATGTGTGCCCTCACCCTTGGGTCCATGGAGTGATTCCTGGGTGCCAGAGACAACATTGGTCAAGGGACTGTACTTCAAGCCCATGGAGTGTACCCTGGGGAGCCAAGCCTACATTGAAGAAATTCTGCTGTACCAGTTCCAGGCTTCACCCTTCTTATACCAGTGTTGTCACTGGAAGAGTTCAGCTTCCCTCTGCTGGTAGGAGGACATAACTTGTTAGTTTGGTTTGGTCTAGAGGATGAAAATGAACTTTTGATTTTCAGAGCTATGAAAATTATTTATATGAACCACATTCTTTCAAAATGTTCATTTACACATGCCTAGATTTTAGAAATTGCAAATAAATTAAAAGAATCTCATTACACACAAAGGGGGGGGGGGGTACTTTTATATAGTGCACCAAAAGTTAGGCACCAATCAGGCACCTAACTTTTGGAAGTTAGTGGTAATTAAGCACCAAAACGGGGGAACAACTGCACTGAAGCTCCATAGTACCTTAAGGAGCTATTCTGTAACTGGGTGCCTAACAGACTCATTTTCGAAAGAGAGGGACGCCCATCTTTCGACACAAATCGGAAGATGGGCGTCCTTCTCACAGGGTCGCCCAAATCGGTATAATCGAAAGCTGATTTTGGACATCCCCAACTGCTTTCCATCGCAGGGACGACCAAAGTTCATGGGGGCGTGTTGGAGGCGTAGCGAAGGCAGGACTTGGGCGTGCCTAACACATGGGCGTCCTCGACCCATAATGGAAAAAAAATGGGCGTCCCTGACGAGCACTTGGATGACTTTACCTGGTCCTGTTTTTCTTACTACCAAGGCACAAAAAGGTGCCCGAACTGACCAGATGACCACCGGAGAGAATCGGGGATGACCTCCCCTTACTCCCCCCAGTGGTCACTAACCCCCTCCCACCCTAAAAAAAAATCTGTAATAATATTTTGTACCAGCCTCTATGCCAGCCTCAAATGTCATAGTCAGGTCCATCACAGCAGTATGCAGGTCCCTGGAGCAGTTTTAGTGGTTGCAGTGCACTTCAGGCAGGCGGACCCAGGCCCATCCCCCCTCCCTGTTACGTTTGTGGTGGTAAATGTGAGCCCTCCAAAACCCACTGTACCCACATCTAGGTGTCCCTCCTTCATCCATAAGGGCTATGGTAGTGGTGTACAGCACACAAGGTAAGGGAGCTATGTACCTGGCAGCAATTTATGAAGTCCACTGCAGTGCCCCCTAGGGTGCCCAGCTGGTGTCCTGGCATGTCAGGGGGATCAATGCACTACGAATGCTGACTCCTCCCACGACCAAAGGGCTTGCATTTGGTCGTTTCTGAGATGGGCGTCCTTGGTTTCCATTATCGCCGAAAATCAGAAACGACCAAGTCCAGGGACGACCATCTCTAAAGGACAACCTAAATGTCAAGATCTGGGCGTCCTCAACCGTATTATCGAAATGAAAGATGGACGTTCATCTTGTTTCGATAATATGGGTTTCCCCGCCCCTCCATTGGGTCATTTTGCGAGGACGTCATCAGCAAAACTTGGACGTCCTCAGCAAAACTTGGGCGTCCCTTTCGATTATGCCCCTCCATGTGTTCTAGCAGGTAACTGCAAATGGGGTATTTACATGGGAGTTCCACTATTTCAGCACGTGTTTTATTGAATACTGTCAGGCGTCTAACTGCTGCATTTAGGTGCTCACATTTACATTTGCCAGAGAGCAAGCATACGTGACAGTGCCTAAATTTGCTGTTACAGAACGCTAGTTTAGCGCCCAGATTTCAGGTGCCCTTTACAGATTTACCCCCACAATGTACAGTACATATTCTCATTACTTGTGGTTCTGTAAAGAAATAGCTTTCATCACCCCAGCCAAATACAGCCTCTCTTTACTGATCAATCATTATACTTGATGGTAAACATATTGGGCTAAATTCAGTATATGGCGCTCAAATTTAGGCACCAAAAAAATGAGAACTAAGCCCTATGCTGTAAACGGTGCTTCAAGTTGGGCACTGTTTATAGAATAGCGCTTAGTGCCTTGATCCACGCCCTGTTTTGGGCACAAGGATTTACACCCACTGAAACCTGCAGTAAATCTAAACTAGGCATTCAAATTCTAGGAATGCCCCTGATTCGCCCATGCCCCTCCCATGGCCACACCCCTTTCAGATTGCACGTAAAAATTTACATACGCATCTTTATAGAATCCCGACTAAGAAGATGTGCATGTAAATTCAAATTGTTGCCAATCAGCAACAATAATTTTTATGCCCGATTATTGGCACTAATTGGCTTGCGCAGATGCCCAAATTTGCACACACAATTTTGAACGCTATATATAGAATTTGGGGAACTATCAGGACATTTTGGCTTTTCTAGGTTGATCTTGGTCACATACCTCCCAAAACAAAAATTAAATCAAAGCATTTCCAGCACATGTAAAAAGCAGCTGGTTTTTACTTTTCCCCCTAGACAGGTTTTCCTGCTGAAAGTTTTGTGCTCCAAGTTTGGCAGTTCATATTGCCAGCCACTATGTCTAGTAGGTTATTTTATACCTGGATGTAGGGTTGTGAAGAATGGGAGGGATGAGTCAAAAACACATTTATTATTATTTTTCCTAGAAGTATGTGTTGTGTATTCTTGTCAGTTTTATAATGAATGGTATGTGTTATTACCTATTACACACTGTAGTTCCTTTTTTTTCTTCCTATTTTATTGTTTGTGATTTTTTAGAAGTATAAACTGCTTTGCTCTGCCTGCCAGTTAAAGCAGTATAGTAAGTTTTGAATAAATAAATACATTTATTTGGATATTACTCACACCTTTTTCAGTAGTAGCTCAAGGTGAGTTACATTCAGGTACACTAGGTATTTCCCTGTACCTGGAGGGCTCACAATCTAATTTTGAACCTGAGGCAATGGAAGGTTAAGTGACCTGCCCAAGATCACAAGAAGCAACAGTGGGATTTGAACCGGGCACTCCTGGATGTCAAGTCTGGTGCTCTAACTAGGCTACTCCTTCACATCCAAACTATACAGCCAAATTTATATACATACTCAGCAAGTGCTCTCAGTCAATAAGCCCATTATTTTTTTTAAAGTGGTAGAGTTTATTTAGGATGATAGGCCCATTAGGAGCATTTCAACCTACTGAACCCTTTGAGGTTATTAAGAAAAGTACAAATCATTAGCTTAAAGCAGGGGGATCTCAACCCAGTCCTTGGGAAACAGATAGCCAGTCAGATTTTCAGGATATCACAATGAATATGCATGAGATAAATGTCATAGGAGCCAACTTTTCAAAATGATTGGGAGTGTTAACCCAATGGAGACTACTCTTTCCTAGACATAGTCAAGGAGTTTGCTCAATATTGGGGGTGCCCAAGCATCTACAAAGCCAGCTCCTCATACATATCGTGCGTATCCTGAAAACCTGACTGGTTACGTGTGTCCTGAGGTCTGGGTTGAGAACCCCTGGTTAAAGGAAACTTTGCACAAATAGACAGCTGTGATCATCTCTGTGGCTCCATACATAGGAAGAAGCCCAACATTTTGCTGAACATGGCATCAGCAATTAAGGGGCTTGGGGAGAGGGGCAGTGAGGAGATTGTTCCCTCCCTCCAATCAAAAACGTTTCTGCTGCTCCCTGATCCCATACCTCTGCTGGCATGCATCTTCGGATGAGCTTTGCTAGGTGGCCTCGGGTGAGGATTGTGGTCACTGAAGGACGGTGCTTAGGACTTCTCTTGAACATCTGTTTCATGAGGTAGTGCAGCTCATAGGAGTACTGCGTTGGAAGTGGACTGTAGGAGCCCTGACAAATCTTAAGAATGAGATTCTTCCAACCATTTGCCTGGAACTAAACAGGAAAATCGATTTAAAAGCATCTAAAGGAAAGGCCAGAAGATGGGGACAGTTCACTTGTTTATTCCCCATGTTACTATGCATAAGGACCTGTGTTATTCCTTTTCATCAACTTATCTGAATATAGAACATTAAACTTAACAAGCCTGATATTCTAAGTTTACATGTTAAATGCAGAACAAAGCCATTTTTTAAAAATGCACTAACATTATGGAGAGAATTCTATAAATTGTGCCGGAAAGATCTGGCTAAACTAGTATTCTGCAAAGGGCACTTTGCACGAAGCATCCTTTACAGAATACTAGCTTAGCACACAGCTAATGGCAGTTGGGCGTGTAAATGACTCTATTCTATAACATCATCCTAAATTCTGGGAACACTCCTGACCCACCCATGGCCACACCCCCTTTCGAGTGACCACACTATAAAATTTAAGTGTACATTTGACAGAATAGGGATCAGGGCAGATCTGCATGTAAACCCAAATGACTGCCAATTAACACCAATTATTAATATTATGTTACATTTGTATCCCACATTTTCCCACCTATTTGCAGGCTCAATGTGGCTTACATAGTACTGTAGTTAATAGCTCATTAACTAGTTAGTTTATACGTGGATTTGGGATTTGTGCCAAATTTGCACACCCAACTTTGGGCAACCTGTATAGAATCCCCAGGACAGCGGCCAACATTTGGCACTTACATGTAGATTGTATGTACAAGCAGAACATCTACAGTACGTTCAGTTGTGTTAACTAGGAGCCTCTTTTACTAAATCATGCTAGCAATTACCGGTGTTGCAAATGCGTTGCAGCCCATTCATTTTTGTACCTAAAAATGTGCAGGTAAATTTTAATTAATGCCAATTAGCACCGATAATTTATTGTTAAAAGCCCAATTATTGGTGCTAATTGGCGTATTATTCAATTAAACTCTGCACATGCCCAAGTTTGCACACACAATTTTTAATGCCATTTATAGAATGTGGGGTATGTGTATAAAATTCAGTATTTTTTTTCCTTCATTTCTCCTGTCCTCCCATCTCCATGAGAGTCCTGCTCCAGTTTATGTCTCTCTTGAATCCCCCCCCCCTGTCCTCCATGCAAGTCCTGCATCTCCCACTCCCTCTTCTTCTTCCCCCCCCAATCACAGTCCTCCTTACTTCTTACAGTCTCTAGCTGTACTAGCAGCAATCCAAATAGGCAGTCTCCCGCCAGTATCAGGATTTTTGCTCTGATACAACTTCTTGTTGCATCAGAGCAAAGGTCCCGATGCAGGGATGTCATGCAGGCAGAAGACTGCCTGTGTGGATAGCTGCTAGTATTGCAGCTAAAGACCATAAGGTCTCTGTCACATCTCTCTCTTCTCACCTCTTCCCCAAGGGTGCACATACATACGTCAGGAAGCCATGTTGACAGACCACCTCACAAGAAATGGGATCTAATTGGAATTGGAACACGAATGTGATGTCATCTATGACATCACAGCCAACATGTGCACAAGGTAATCTGTTATTTCTGTCAACATATCTGCTGCCACAATATAAAATGAACAGCAAAAACAATTATGATAAAAATATTACCATTAAATTATTGTTTAAGTGACCCTATATGTTACTACTAGCTATGTGTACTTTAAGATTACTGAATAGTACAGAGTCACATTTGAAGTAATTTTATAAACCTGTTTCCACATGCAAAGCCTGTTTTACAGGCAGAAAAAGCTCTTGAGTTATGCAAATACATACGTACGTAAAAAGTATGCCAATGCTCGTAGGAGTTCCTGAGGGATATAGTTTGGGTGAGTTTCAATGTTATGTACAGATTTTATAAAACACTCATGTGCACACATAGAGCGCACACACATGAACAAACTATTTCTGAAATAAATATTTTCAAATTTTTACAAAAGGAAAAATAAGAGTGTTGTTTAACAGATATGGAAGTTTGTTCCGAATCAAAACAGTCCAATACACAAAAGAACTGCCAATAACGTTTTTGAAGTGAATACCTCTAGAGGTTGGAAACTTAGCAAGTAGCGATCAGTCAGTCAAGATCTTCTGAGATTTGGCAGTGTAATTAGCTGTTAAATATGCATATACCTGATCAAAACTTATTTATGTGCAAAACGTGCCAATTTAAATATTATTCTAGCTTCAAAGGGGAGCTAGTGTAATTTCATCAATACTAGAGTTGCCCTCTCAGGGGCCCTTTTACTAAGCCTCGTAGGCACCTACGGCCACCCAATGCACATCAATTTTGAGTTACCACCCGGCTACCGCGTGGTCCTTGTGGTTATTTCATTTTTGGCACGTGTCTGCCACGCACACCGGAAAATATTTTTATTTTCTGGCACGCGGGTGGTAATCGGCATTTTACGCGCGTAGACCATTACCGCCCTGGTTACCGCGTGAGACCTTACTGCTAGGTCATTGGCTGACAGTAAGGTCTCAGATCCAAAATGGACGCGTGGCAATTTTAATTTTGCCACATGTCCATTTTCGGCAAAAATTTTAAAAAGGCATTTTTTACTGGTGCGCTGAAAAATGATTCTGAACGCACCCAAAACACGCGTCTACACTACCGCAGGCCGTTTTTCAGTGCACCTTTGCAAAAGGGCCCCTCAAATTTCCTAGACCCGTAAATCAGTTTAGTACCAGTAGTTTATATAAGTTGAATTTTTCTCATTATTTCAGTCAAAATACCAGCATACAATAAATTGCAATAACCCAACTGCAAAAATATTAGAAATCACACTAAAAGAGCAAAATGGTCAATAGAAAAAATATAGGATTAAACAAGTCTAAGATGTTTAAGCTTAAAAAATGCTTTTTAAAAATAAACTGTTAACTTAAGAGCTCAGAGGCACACTGAGCACCTTAGCAGAACGATCTACAGTAAGACATTCGTTGTCATTCAAAGAAATGTCTGCTTTACTGTACCTTGGAGAAAGCTTGGACAGATCAAGAAGTGAATTCAACAGGAAAAAAAGTTGAGCATTGCTATTAATATTTTGTAGAGGGGTTGCAGAAAAGTGGCAAACAATGTGGGAGAACATTTTAGTTTGTGATTTAAGACACACTTACTGGATGCTTTAGAGTGCAGAGTTCATATAAAACACATCCTAAGGACCAGATGTCACTGAAGATTTAAAAATCACAAGTCCTGTTAGAGTAGAGAAACCATCAACACCATTGTTCCCTTTTTTATCAGCTTCAGAAAAACATCTTTATAAAGATACCTGTTTTCCTCCAGTCCTAGGTACCTAGAGAACCCTCACTCTTAGCTCAGTACCAGAGAAGAAGGATTCACTAGAATATCAGGGGTGTAGCCAGACCTCGGTGGGAGGGGGGTCCAGAGCCTGAGGTGGGGGGCACAGTTTAGCCCACCTCCCCCAGCTGCCGACCACCCCTGCCACTTTGGACCCCCCTCCCGCCGCCGACCACCCCTGCCGAACCTCCCCCGTTGCTGCCAGATACCTTTGCTGGCGGGGGTCCTCAACGCCCACCAGCCGAAGTCTTCTTCCGCACCGGTCGACTCCAGCGCCTTCGCTGATGATCTGTTTCTGACTCCAGCAAAGGTACCTGGCGGCGGCGACAGGGGAGGGTAGCAGCGGGAGGGGGGGTCCAAAGTAGAGGGGGCCAGGGCTTAATCTGTGGGGGGCCCATGCCCTCACCTAGCTACGCCCCTGCACTAGATGGAGATAAAAATAGATCAGTGCCTACTGGGCCTAGATAGACACAGTAGTATAAAGATTTGCACAGGATTTCTGCAAAAATTCCTTGAGAAGATCAGAAGGAATGTGAAATCTGTAGAGACTGTGTACAACAGGCTCATCAACTGGAGCCTACTTTTGTCCTTTAGAGATAATCAATAGAAATAAAATAAAACATAGAAAAGAAAATAAGATGATATCTTTTTTTTATTGGACTAACAATATATTTTTTTGATTAGCTTTCGAAGATAACCCTTCTTCATCGGATCAGAAATAAGCAAATGTTGATAAACAACAGTATATATAAGTGAAACATCAAAGTCCTTTAGAGATAATTTTATAACAGTTGACCTAACTAGGAAATTAAAATAGGGGGTTGCTTTATAAAGAGAACATAGACACTTATGTATCCTTATAAAATAATATCACAAAACCTGCCACTTCCAGTTTACAGAGCAGGACATGAAAGGAAAACTGTCTGTTTTATAGCATAGTTCTGTACTTGAATCATTGTACAGTAAAATTGAGAGGAAGACACTGTCATTATGCAGCCATTTTCAATATGACATCTAAATCCGATTTTGGACGTTTTGCTGAAAATGTTCAAAAAATCAAGTGGGGAACATAGTGATTTTTGAACCTGAAAAAGGTCTATCTTTTTGCTTCAAAAATGGCCATTCCCTAGACATTTGTAGATGTTTTCTGCTCAATGCGTTTTTCTTTTGTGACCATTTTCAAAACAAACAAACAAAAAGCATCCAAGAAAAAAATACACAAAAAGCTATTGGGATCTTGTGTGTGTGTGTGTGTTGGTGGGGGGGGGGGGGGGGGGGGGTCAGCATTACTTAGTAGACTGACCACACAGACATCTTAGCAGAGCAGTGGGGCAGCCTAGGGGGCACGGCAGTGGACTTCACAGGAAAGGCCCTAGGTACACGTCTCATCATTACCCCCTTATATTATATGGGGAGCCCTTCAAAACCCATCAAAAACCTACTATACCCAACTGTACACCACAACAATAGTCCTTATGGCTGCAGGTGTCACCTACATGTGGGTACAGTAGGTTTTTGGTGGGTTTTGGACAGCTCAAACGTTCTACCACAAGTTTAACAGTTAGAGTGGGATATGGGACCTGGGTTCCCTTCTCCACAGTGCACTGCATCGACCACTAGGCTACTCCAGGAACCTGCTTGCTGCTGTAATAGGACTGGCCATAACATCTGACACTATCATTGAGTTCTCTTGAATGAGGGAGACGGTTGCTGTGTTTCTATCTACCCTGCAAGCTGCAAGGCTGACTGTTGCTGCTTTCATTGGATTTTAGCTCTATTGCGTGTTTGTGCCTTTTGAGACCGCGATGGTTGTTTTAGCCCCTGCAACAGCCTCTCGGGACTTTTTTTTACAGAGTGGCACAAATAAAGCCTATTTATTATACTAAGACATGTGTTCTGCTCTTCTTTGGACTAACTTCTAGCCTTGGACATTTTTGCTTTGTTCTGTTATAGCAGAAAAACGTCCAAGTTCTGGGAACATCCAAATCCTGCCCCCAACACACTCCATTGTGATTTGGATGCACTGCAGATGAACTGAATAGAAAAGCATCTTAAAAATGGGTTTCAAAGGAGGAGGGTGGGAAGCAGAGGGGGGGATTGTAAAAACACAAATCACTTGTAGGAAGCATATCTATGCACTGATAACGTTTTTGTCTCTTTCTTTCTTTCCTTCTTTGCTTGTATACGGGTGTATTTGGTTGATAATAAACAAGATTTTTAAAAAATGGGTTTAAAAAATAGTGGTTTGGACGTTTTTGACAAAAAAATGTCCATCCGCCGCTTTGTGCCACTTTTTGGATGCTTGTATGAGGGATGATGAAAGTGGTTTTGCAAATAAATATTTTGCAGGCATTCAGTCCTCCTGTGAGATTCTTAGGCTAATATCTTTGGAGTCACAGATCTTACACATCTTTTAATCTCATGCAGCATGTTGAAAAGGCTCCTAAGACATTCTGTCACTAACTTGTCTCAAATGGAAACCCACTGGACAGTACACCTCTCTGAACTGGAACAAATGCATCATGAAAATCTGTGTTATCTAACTGCTTGCACAAATACAATGAATGCAAAAATGTGTCTAAAATTTTGAAATCTCCCTCAACACTGTGACATACCTTGTCTTCAAAGCTTTTGGACAGACTGACTCATGCTGTAATATTATGTGAGAGACATTATGAGGGCAGTTTGATATTGCTGTTTTATTCTATTATTAAAATCATCTTGTTTTTGACATTGGGATTTACATCATTATACCTCTGATCAGCCCTGAGAGCGAAATATGGCCGCGTCGGGTTTTAAATAAAAGATTACATCTTTCAAGGACCC
Source organism: Microcaecilia unicolor (assembly GCF_901765095.1). Taxonomy (NCBI): domain Eukaryota; kingdom Metazoa; phylum Chordata; class Amphibia; order Gymnophiona; family Siphonopidae; genus Microcaecilia; species Microcaecilia unicolor. Next base: position 29,112 of record NW_021963352.1, read on the forward strand.
TTTTTATCTGTGGTAATACTGCCCTTTGTCTTCAAAGCTTTCCGTATACCCATGGACGTCTCTCATAAATAATACTTTGTTATCATGGCTAACTATAAACTTATCACGACTCACGCCTTATTGGTCTTATACCTGAAAGTCCTTAGCTGATCTCTTGCTTTACATTCAGGTTTCCACCATTTTCCAGATCCTCTGTGCTTGTTCCATACTTTCTTACATTCTGTTCCTGTGTTTGTCCTCATCACCTCCATGAGAAGGCCATGCCGTTTAGCCAGCATCCTTTCCATTTTAAAGTTGCATCTGGGTCTACTGTCCTCTAGGCTGATGGTTCTCAAACCTGTCTTGCGGGACCACCACCAGTCGGGTTTTCAGCATATCCCTAATAAATATGAATAAAAGATATTTGCATGCCTGTCACCTCCATTATAGGCAAATGTCTCTCATGCATATTCATTAGAGGTATGCTGAAAACCCAACTGGCTGGTGGTCCCCCAAGACACGTTTGAGAACCATTGCTCTAGGCTGACGTCACTTTCTTTGACACAATATTTCACTTCTTCCGAACAGGTCAGTTTCTTTTCCCTTCTTTATGCTTAAAGGTCTTTGAAGGTGTCTGTCACATCCCCCTCTTCACCTCTTCCCCCATGTTACACATACATAGGTCATATACCTTTTGTTATTGTAAGGCAGGTTCTCCCAGATTTCTGGAGGCACATAATAAGGTGTTCCAACATAGGTACGAGCATAGGCCATCGAACTAGTGGGAACAAGGACAAAAGGAAATTCAGCTGACTGCATTACTAGCAGCAAAGGGCTTTTTCAGTAACAGTCCAGCATTTAATCCATACCGTTGATGCTACCAAGGAGATTTGCGTACCTGCGAAGAAGCCGCGCAGATCCAAAGTCTCCCAATTTTACAGTTCCACTCTGGGTGAGAAATATATTCTACATTGAAAAAACAAAAAGCACGGCATGAACCCATATGACCTAAAGGAAGCAGAGAATACAGAAGCCAAACAATTAACATACACAGAGCAACAGAGAAAATAAAAGAGAGAGTATATGTGTGTGTCCTAAAGTTAGAACATCAGGGATGCTGTGGGACAGAGAGGAGAGCTCATTGAGATAGTGAGGACAGCCAAAGTACCATAATTCAACATATAAACCCAAAACTTTTTGGAGAGGTGGGGGAAGGGCTGGAAAGCAGGAAAGGCCTAGCCTTTCATTCTATCCAGCTTAGCCCATGCCATGCACCCTACGTACCTTGGACTTGATGTCTCTATGCAGCACTAGTTGGTCATGAATATGTTGCACAGCAAGGCACATTTGTACAAACCAATGAAGTATCTGTTAAAAAAATGGGGGGGGGGGGGGGGGGGCTCTGAAGAATAACTGTAACAGAAAATGGTGAACATTAATGTCGTAACGCTATTGAATGAACAGGTGAGAAAAAAAATTGAGGGCCCTGTTCCTTCTTTCTATCACAATAATATAGCATTCTGGTGGCAGTACATTGTTCTAGAAGAAACCTGTTGGTAAGTAAGTTCAAAACCACTACTAGATCTAGGATTAAATCTTCACAATCCAGAGGGGTTGTACCTACCTTCACAAGGCTTCTAATGCTAAAGATAAAGAGGGATTTTCTTTTCTGGTAGTAGGCAGAAGAGAACAGAGAGTTTCTCAATTAAGTTATCTCCCAAAATATGGGAATATATCTTAAGAGATATTGGCTCCTCCCAAATATAAGAAAACAGCACAAAGCAACCTTGAATAAGTATTTTTAACACAGATGGAGGCATCTCTCTCAAATCTGACAAAAAAAAACAAACAAACCCAAAACAAAACAGTCTATAGAATTGTGAATTCTAACAACTTTTATTTACTGGATTTCAAAAAGATGCCATTTACTCTATATGCAAATCCATACGGAAGCCAGAAAAATACCCAGTCACTAGCAAGAAAGGCCATTAGCACTCAATTTTGTATATTCCATCTAATATAATAATTTGCTCCTCCAACGTTCCGAGGAGGCTACCTGAATTCATAACCATCTCCTGACGTCACTCTCCCACAGTAGAAGCCTGCGTGCCTGACATCAGGAGATGTTACTGTGGTTGCCTCTGTCTCGCTGTCATCGGACTCTGCATCACTGCCATTCTCCTCCGCAACCCACGTCCCTCTCACTTCCCGCTCAGGTATCGGTGCCGGTCATTCCATCTTCACTTACCAAGTCAGGGTTACGGCGGCCGCCAGCAGCGGTAAAAGGCGTGCAGCCTAGGCCCGTTTCTCTGTCTCAGCTGTGGTCCCGTCCTTGCGGAAACAGGAAATGAGGGCGGGACCACAGCTGAGAGAGAGAAAAAGGCCGAGCCTGCACACCTTTTACTGCTGCTGGCGGCCGCTGTAACCCCAAAGAGGTAAGTCAAGATGACTTTCAAACTTCGTAGGGAGGGGGCCTGGAACTGGAAGGGAGGGAGGGAGGAAGGGAGGGACACGACCCTGGAACTGGGAGGGAGAAAGGAGGAGGGAGGAGGGAGGGGGGGAGGGAAGGGGGGCCCTGGAACTCGAAGGGAGGGAGGGGATGTCCCTGGAACTCGAAGGAAGGGAGGGGACGACCCTGGAACTCGAAGGGAGGGAGGGAGGGGGGTGGCACACACTCTCAATCTCACACACACTCACACCCAGTCTCACTCTCTCTCATACACACTCGCACATTCACTCTCTCGCTCTCTCACACAGTCACTCTCACACACACTCTCTCAAACATACACACACTCCGAGGAAAACCTTGCTAGTGCCCGTTTCATTTCTTTCAGAAACAGGCCTTTTTTTTTACTAGTGTTAAATGCTTAACAATCAGGAATCAAGATTTTCCAGTTACCAAGTTTAGCTCTCACCTTTTCTTCAGGAAACAGCTTTCCTCTCTGCCTTTTAACTGTCTGCAGGAGGTCCCCACCATCGCAGTACTCCATCACTATATGGAGGTGACCGTCAGCTGCAGGCAAACAGCACTAATGTGAGAGATCACTTCAGACTTGAGGCCTAGTGTTTCTTTAGCACAGTTAATTAGGCCTTGCATGCATGCTGCACAAGTGAACATAGTAGATCATTTCCTAACCTCTCAGTAAAGCATTATATGGTTCCTTAACCCTTCTTCCTCTGGTGCATCTCCTAACATTTGTTCAAAAGTCATTTCTACCAATTCTGAGAAATGTATTTTTTAGCATCTCGTTTTAAATATAGCCATCAGTAACCAGCTCCGGTTTTTCCCATTTGTGGCCATGTCTCTCTTTCTGTGCTACAAAGTCAAATTTCTACTGGATGAAGAGCAATGACAACAAGAGAGAGCTCCAGAGATTGGCTAAGCAATTTTAGGAGAAAGATGCACAATGTCCAAGACCTTGAGTTCACAGAACTGAACTGAGGCCAGGGAAATTCAACATCAACGAAAATACAAAACAGCAGTATTATTCCAAGTACTAGGTCAGAATACTTACCGTATTTTTCGGACTATAAGACGCACTGGACCATAAGACGCACCTAGGTTTTAGAGGAGGGAAATAGGAAAAAAAATATTCGGACTATGACGCACTTTTTCCCTCCTCTAAAACCTAGGTGCTCCGGTGCGTCTTGTCCGAATCCCTCCCTCCAAGTTCGGGATCGCCCTCCCTAGGGTTACCTCCCCTCCCCCCTGGCTCTGTCACCACCTCTCCCCTTACTCACGCGATCTTCCCTGGTGGTCTAGTGACGTCGGGGCAGGAAAGAGCCCCCTCTTTCCTGCCCAGCGCGCTGCTCTGAATCCTCCTGTATGCTGCCTGTAAGGCTGTGACGGTCTCGGCGAGATTCAAAATGGCCGCTGAGAATTGAAGTGGCCTCGCGAGACTTCAATTCTCGGTGGCCATTTTGAATCTCGCCGAGACCGTCACAGCCTCACAGGCAGCATACAGGAGGATGCAGAGCAGCGCGCTGGGCGGGAAAGAGGGGGCTCTTTCCTGCCCCGACGTCACTAGACCACCAGGGAAAATCGCGTGAGTAAGGGGAGAGGTGGTGACAGGGCCGGGGGGAGGGGAGGTAACCCTAGGGAGGGCGATCCCGAACTCGGAGGGCTGGAGGCCTGCTAAATCTCTACCTTCTGACTATAAGACGCACCCCCCATTTTCCTCCCAAATTTTGGGGGAAAAAAGTGTGTCTTATAGTCCGTAAAATACGGTAAGTAAAAGTAAAAATAAATGTATATTTTAACACTTAAGTAAAGATAGAGTGAAAAACACATTTAAAAATTTAGTTATTACTTAATACAATACTTTTTGAGTAAAAAGTAAAAGCACCGCAACTACAATGAATGCAACTATTGTTAACATTTTTATCCCAACAACTTTACTGCCCTACAATTCAATTCACTTTGCTTTTAGTAAATCTACATTTTTGAAAATGACTGTCATTCATGCGAGTGTACTTATGAGTCATTAATCCAGCATAGCTGAAAAGGTTTTCAACAATAGCACTAGTAGAAAGTGGATTGTTCAGTCTGATAAAAAGTTCCTTCAAATCAGGCCAGATTACAATATTAATACCGATGTCTTCTGACTGCGTCTGCAGATTTGAATCAAGGGAATCTCTGAAACACTTGCGTTCCATGTACTTTTACCATCATTATTGTCATTATTATCTGCATTAGAAGAAGTGCTATCTAATTCAACACATACACCTTCACTTCCATCTTCATGATCATTGTCATGCTGTCTAATTCAAAGAAGGCTTTCACAAAGTTTCTCTAACAATTTTTTGTTTGACGGCAAACTCTATTGGAATATCTTTGAGAACTGATGCAAGAATGTCAAATGTGTGGGAACCCTGTAGTCTTAAGGCCAGATAAGCAGGCTTTTTCTCTAAAGACTATCAGTCCAATGGACAGTCACCCATGGAATGACCAGCAGTCTGTTATAGTAGAGACATATATCTGTTCACCAAGAATTGCTAAAAGCCCCAGTTTCATCTTCACTTTAAAGTGACAAAACTCATCTCTGTTCTGTTTGGCTAAAGACCAGTAACCAATTCAACAAACACTGGCAACTCCACTGTTCTTATAGGCTATATTCGCTGAACAGCAAAATTTAAGATGAGATGATCCAATGTTTATGTGACGAGGTTTGCAATAGCAAAATCCTGTTCCCAGTTTTGCTGCTTCATTTGGTTTACTGTGGAATCATCATTTACATCTCATTTCCACATTTACTTTTTACTTTTAACTGCAAACATCAGATGTAACTGAGTAAAAGTAGTAAAAGTTGGTGAAATTATTACTTCAGTAAAAGTAACAAATGTTATCCTGTACTTAAAAGTAACAAAATTTATACTTAAGTACAGTAACTAGTCACATTTACTTAGACACAACACTGCAAAACAGTCAAAAATCAAAGAACAGAGGGAGAAACCACCTACCAAGGAATGAAGCAAGATTCTCCTTACTTTTTTTCCCTCTTAGTGTAAAATTAATATAAAATTATGGTTATTGTTCTCCTACTTTAACTGCCTCTGGCATGTTTGTCTCATTGACTTCTTAGTTATGGATTGCAATAAGTGAAATATGTAAAAAGGCCTTAACTAGAAGCTGGGAGGGGGGGGGGGGGGGGGGGGAAGAGAAGGGTAAAAATTGATGTCTTGGTGTCTTTTTTGGTGTTATGCTGACAAGTTCACATTTTATATAAGTTGAATTTATATAATATACTTGACAACTGTTACAATTCTATTCATCTTTATTACATCTGTTAATCTCATAAATCTAACAATTGTCTAAAATCCCCATATACCTATCATTCATGCGCATGTGTGGGCGTCTTTTGAGACGAAGCCACCTGCACATCCATGACTGCTGAATGTTTGGCCACCTGTAGAGCCGATTACTGACCCCTGAAGACGCAATTTTTGCGAAACACGATCGTGTAGGGTCTGTGCAATACTATCTCAGTAAGCAAATGAGATGATAGCTCCTGAGAAGCAGTTTGAAATTGAAGGAAAAGATTCAACAATAGTTCTGTGAAGATTGGAGTCACGCTGAATGTAATTTTGTGTATTAGCCTGTCACAATAGAAAACAGTAAATCAGTTGTGGTTTACGTTGAAATACAAAACTTTGGTCTGAGCCTGGTGTGGTGGATAATTGATATGAACAATGGATTGATCTTCACAAGGCTACAGAGTGTTTAGAACCTGGTAGCGAGTGGATCAAGTGAAGATCGTAATGAAGAAAAGGTGCTTTGATTGACTGTGTAATTGACAGGCTCTACACCAACATTGTTACCGAAAAAAGTATATTTTGTGATGAGATTATAAGTGACACAATCATTCTGGGTATTGTAACGATATAGTTTTTGATAATAGTTTTTGATATTAGTTTTAGAGATTTAAGTTTGTGTGAGTGGATGAATGAATGATAGGTATATGGGGATTTTAGACAATAATTGTTAGGTTTATGAGATTAACAGATGTAATAAAGATGAATAGAATTGTAACAGTTGTCAAGTATATTATATAAATTTGCTGCAACTATTTATTGAAGGAAACCTTAGACAACATTGTTTTTATATAAGTTGATAGTATTTGACCAAGTTAATGGTGTGTATAAAATTTCAATAAAGACGGAATGATTAAAAACAAAAAAAAACATCCATTTGGCAGGCTCTAGCTGGTCCTGCTGCTTTAAAATTTGCTTCCTACAGGAGTTTAATTTGCACTTTGGACAGCATGAATGTACACAGTTTTGAGGCTGACAATGACATGCAGAATGCAATCTAAACGTCTATCTGCTGAGGGTCCCTATTTTCCCTTCTCTTCTTCTTAAATAAATAAATAAAATGGACTAGGAGAGCTAAATCGGGGCCCATCAAACTTGACTTTTAAAGAAGTTGTTCAAAAATTGCAAGCCCACTTCCCAGGTCCCCACTGATGATTGCAGTGACATCATGCCAGTGAAGTGATGCTCAAAGAGTAGGAGCCACCCCATAGTCCCTAGCAAAACTCTGTGGTGCCATGAAAACAATTCCCAGTAGCAAAAAGGTCCAAGAAGTCTGCAGTAGTCGTGAGAAGCAAAGAATAGGACTCTTTGAATACATTAAAAGACTTGTAAGAGAAAGATCTGGATGCTTTTATAGCTCTCCTAGAACAACCCTTCTATTTTAGTTTTGTGGGGGGGCATAGGGTCTCTCTCAGACAGACACACATCAGAAAGAGTTAACCAAAATCTTAGTGCTGAGGTGCAAATAAGTGTCCCTAGCAAAATACTTTATATTTAGGAGCAAATACATTCATCAATGCGAGTGTTGAAGAGTAGACTGGTCTCTCTGTTTGGAAGTAGGAAGGGGAGTTTTATTAGTTTTAATATTTCTTTTATGATGAGTATGGAGAATGTTTTTTTGGTATTTGGATATGTTGGTTTTCAATTATGGGGTATGGTATATGAAGGACAGCTAGGAAGTGTTAATGTTTAGTGAGGTGGGGGAGGCTGATGAGGGAGGGTTGTGGCTTGGTTCTTTCTGTTTTGTCCTGTATACTTCTTCAGTAATTTTTATCATCTAGTAGATGGTATGAACCCCCCCCCCAAAAAAAAAAAAACATTTTCAATTAGAATAGTACAGTGATTCCCAAGCCTGGTCCTGGAGGCACCCCAGCCATTCAGGATGTCCACAATGAATATTCATGAGACAGATTTGCATGGTGTGAGGCAGTACATGCAAATCTCTCATGAATTTTTATTGTGGACATCCTGAAAACCTAAATGGCTGGGGTGCCTCCAGGACCAGGTTTGGGAACCACTGGAATAGTACTTACTTTTCAAACTAGAGACCTATGATGAGACAGTTTTCTGTCTGGTATACTGAATCACTGGTTAAGACAGATTATTTAATGTCTGTGACTTCACCTGAATGTAGAAAATCCTTACTAAAAGTCACAGCTTCTTCCTCTCATAAAAAAAGAGGAGCAGGCTGGCACACAGTCCACATGCCAGAGTTTCTTTATCATATTACCAGAAATGAAATTGTAACAAAATGTTCCTTTTCAAATGTATTATTTTACCTACTTATTTTATTTAAGGCCTCTTTTACCAAACCGCACTAGTTATTCCTGGCATCGCTAGCGTGGCTTGGTAAAAGAGGCCCTTAATTTCTTATTTAGTACCTGAAAGCTATTGAACTGTTGTACATTCAGGTATAGTAAGTACTTTTTGGTCCCTGGAGGATTTACAACCTGAGTTGGTACCTGAGGCAATGAACGGTTAAGTGATTTGCCCAAGATCACAAGGAGCAGCAGTGAGATTTGAACTGGGCTCCCCTGGTTTTCATAATGCAAAATTCAAAAACTTTCCTTGAAAAGACTAACCACATTAAAAAATACAAAAAAAAACTTACTGTAAATTAAATATCTGTAATTTGAGCCCAATCACTAATACTCCCACAACACAAACAAACCCCACAACAGTCTAATTTCTGAAACCTGAAGACAAGAGAAACTAAAATGGTCTATGGTACATACCTTCGAAAGACTCCAAGAAGGCAACGATATTGGGGTGCTTCATTTTAGCTAAAAGAACAGCTTCCTGCCTGCAATTCTGGATGGCACCTGCAGACTGAATAGAAAGGGCTCTCTTATTTAACTTTTTAAATATTTAGATGCAGTTCAAGGGGCCTTTTTTGTCAAAAGAGAAAAACATCCAAAAAGTGGCATGTGTGCTTCTGGACATTTTTCTCACAAAAACATCCAAGTTGGTATTTTCAAAATCAATTTTTAGACTTTTTCTTTAAAGGCCATCAGAAGTGTGTTCAAATCAAGAGGGTGTCCCCGGGGCATGTTAAGGGTGGGATTTGGGCGTTCCTAACACTTAGGATGTTTTTCTGCCATAATGGAACAAAACAAAACTATCCAGGACTAAAACTAAGATGTTTTGCACTAGAACTGTTTTTATAATGAATAAGGCATAAAAAGGTGCTCTAAATGACCAGATGACATACCAACACTTAAAAGTTAACCAAAAGAGAAAAAAGTATAGAAAAGACTGAGACTGAAGGGCTCACCACCTTCCACCTGCTGGAGACTGAGATTACTGGATCTTTCTCTAGCTGGCAAGGGCTCTTATTGGCTGGCTAGAGTCACAACGTTTTTCTCAGTCTCTACCTGCTGGAAGGTGTACACAACCCATCTGTCACATTCTGGGCCGGTCCGGAGGGACACTAAGGAAGGGAGCAATGGTGACATGTGTACCTGGGAGCTTTTATTTGAAATCCATTGAAGTGCCCCCTAGGATGCCCCACTGCTCTCCTGGGATGTCTGTGTGGCCAGTCTACTAAGAATGCTGGCTCCTCCTACATCCCAATGGCTTGATTTTGTGCATTTTGCACGTGGACGTTTTTTTCTGAAAATGGACCAAAAATATAAATGCATAGAGCACAAAAACATCTAGCAAATAGCCATTAAAAAAAAAAAGTGATAGACATTTTTCTGTTTTGAAAATGGCTGTATGCCCTGTCATGCAACGCCTAGCCATCTGCCTGGGGTTACCCTGCAGCCAATTAGAGGGTCTATCCCCAGCACAGCTCAGGTCTGCCTGCACTGCCGCTTGTGCTCTATACTTGCACCCTCCTCTCACCGACTGGGTCACAACCGCCTCTGGGAGAGTCTCCCGCTCTCATATTATCCCCAGTGAATTCTAGGTTACTGGGACCACACTTCCAGTGGTCCCACAGTTCCCAGAAAGCACTCACACACCCAACACACAAACCACCAGGATTCTTTATCAGTCCAGACAGGCAGAGACAACAAACTAAACAGGTTTATTATCACATTTGAACAATAAACAAAAACAAATGTGCAATCAGCAAACAATAACTGGTAATTGAAATATGGATCAACACTAAACATTTGTTTACTTCCTAGAAAGTACCTGGGAGAGATCAGGACATATAGCTGTTCTCACCAGTTATCAAATATAACTGCTTTTTTACAGGGCTTCAGCAAAGAGCTCTCTCACTCTCTCTCTCCTCCTGGGCTGAAACTGAAGAAACAGCCAGCAACTGCTGGGTAATTTCAAACTCCAGGCCAATCAGAGCCCAGTCAACATGTTTTAAAAGTATACTGCTCACAGTACTGTAGATTTACTTCTTCACTGAGTGAAACTAAAAGAGGGCACTCACTTTTCCAACAGCTTTAACATAAAACATGCACCACCTGCTGGCCAAACTAGAGAAATGCACGTCAAGGTTTAATCACGGCACTTTTATAGGTTTAAAATCACTGTTTTGTCATGCTCCTCACTTGAAATTTAGATATTTGTAGCAAAATGTCCAAAGTTGTATTTAGACATCATATTGAAAATGCTCCTCCACGTTTTTCCCTGTACCCTGAGAGCTTACAATCTAAGGAGCCCTTTTACTAAGCTGTGCTACAAAGTGGCCTATGCTATGACTAGTGCATGGGTTTCCCACGTGCTGAGGCCACTTTTAGCATGACTGTAAAATGGACACATTTCCTAATTCCCCCATTAATGGCCATGAGCTAATTTCCCAATTAGCACGTGGCCATTAGGACGAAAGCCCTTACTGACATCTATTTTCTAGGCAGTAAGGGCTCCCTCACTAACCACGTGCTAATTGGCATGGTGATGTAGCTGTGCTAAAAGATTAGTACTGAGCATACCTACTCTCTGCCCCCAAACACACCCCCATTGTTAAAATATAAAAAGTATTTTTATATTTTTTAGCATGTGGGAAGTGTGCGCCAATGCGAAAACTATTGCGGGATGCCTGAGCGCACTGTAGTGCTTTTTAGCCTATGGTAAGCATGTGTTAGTGCTTACTGAAGTTTAGTAAAAGGGTTCCTAAGTTTGTACCTGAGAAAATGGAGGGTTCAGTGTCTTGCCCAAGGTCAAAAGGAGCAGCAGGATTTGAACTGGGCTTCTCCGAGCGTCAGCTCAGTGCTCTAACCACCACTACTACTACTTAACATTTCTAGGTCATTCCTCCACCCCACTTTTACATGGATCCAGTTACACGAGTTTATACTATAGCACTAGTGTACTGCTGCCACTCAACAAGGCCAGAAACATGAGAAACTACAGTTTCAATCTTTACAGCTTACATAGAAACACAGAAAATAAAATCATGCAGCCAATTGAACTGCTCATCCACACCAACTGCTCAGCTCCACTATCCTGTCCTCTCCCTCAGAGGCCCCATGCTCATTCCATGCTTTCTTGAATCAGTTACAGCCCTTGTCTTCACTAGGCTTTCCATAGACATTTTTCCTTAGATTTCTCCTGAGCCTACCCTCTTTTGTATTTGTACCTTGAAGTAATGCTATCCAATTTGCGATTTGAATCAATTCGCAGATTTGTTTTTGGTGAATCAATTTGTTTTTTTGTTTTTTTTAATTAGCTTGATTCACCGTGCATACCTTTTAAAACTGTTGTTCTTCGTCAGCAGTGAACACAAACAGGCAGCAACACTGCTCACGCCGGATGCACAGCTTTCCCAGTGACACGACTTCCTGTTTCCGCAGAGGCGGGAATACATTAGAGGGAAGGCTATGGGGCCCGTGGCAGCAGTGCACTCATTGGTTGCTCCTGCTTGCTGCCAGAGAAGATCAAAGTACAAAACTGTATTCATGCTTAGCAGTATGATGTATGCCAAGCTTTCTGATAAAGACTGGGACTCCAGAACCCCTTCTGTATAATTCTGTGCACAGAGCTTTCCAAAATGTGACCATTAGTGTGAATTCTTGTTGAACTGGAGACTTTTTCAGTAACACTGCTCCAGCTGAATAGGAATTATGGGTGGAAAGTCAGCACAAATTAGGTGGGCCAACGGATTTCTCAATGCCATCTTTTACTGTGTAATGAAATGGAGGCCTGTTAGAATTTAGTTTCTACCTCTCATTTAGGTCCATATTTTCATTTTACAGAGCTGCATCTGGTCCCAGTACCACGATTTTCTGTCATTTGTGGCAGGATAGCTTCCTGTGATGACACCAGGTACAGAATATCTTTACAGAGCTTCCAAGTTACCCAGTTCCAGTTGGGAGATTTTAGGCCAGCCATGGATTTCTGCCAATCTCATCATGAAGCACTGTGGGACTTGCAGCAATGATTTCAATGGTAGAATCAGGGACTACAAATCCCACATTGCTTTGGGATATATGCTTAAAACCAGGACTGGCCAAAAGGTGTCTTGCCTCGAACTGGGTTAACTTTGTATTTCTGGTAGGACTTGCCTGGTTTTCCATCAGGGCATATCCAATGCTGGCTTACGTTTGAGCACCACAGCTCTTAACAAATAACTCATAATGCAAGTTTTACAAGAAGTTTATTTTAAAGCCATAAGGTGCAATTGTGGGAAAAGGTTGCCAGAGAGCAGGGAGTCCCTTACTCAGGTGAAATGTGTTAATAACACTATTGATGTCACATAAATAACACACACCTGACCTACTCATTTCCATACTAGCCTTAAAGAACTGAATTGAATCAAATAAAAAAAAAAAAAAATCAATTCATATGAGCAAATTGAATCGAAAACTTTTCAGATAGCACTACCTCGAAGGTATTTCAATGTCTCTATCATATCTCCACTATCCACCTGTCCTCCAGAATATACAGGTTTAGATCTTAAAAGTCTGTCCCCAAAAGCTTTAGCAGCCACCTTCTGGACCAACTCCAACATACATACGATACCTTGGGGAGCCTTATTTCCTTCATGACATAATCTTGACCACTTCTCTCATGGTGGACTAGAAGAGCTCTCCCAAACGTGCCTTCTCCAATCACCCTCAGGACTGTGTACCCCTCCATGTTTCCCTTCCCTGCAGCAGCAACTTCACATGCTCCTAAACATTCCAATCTGTAAAGGAAAAAACAATCACCCAAACTGTATCTCCTAATTCATTTTACAACTGTATTTAAAACGAGCATAACTGCCCTTTGTATGACCTTCTTCCCATACTGAACAAAAAAAAATCATATCACCTAAGGTTAAGCAAATGTCATGAACAACAGCCAAACCACCACCATTTTCCAGAAGGGCAGAAGAAAAATGCAGCTGGATGAAAGCTCTCCAGACCAGGTGAGTACTGCTGGTGATGGTCCTTCAGGTGCTCTCTGGTCTAGTGTCTCCTTGAGTCCCCAAGGCTGTGAGTTTCCAAAGTTAAAATGAAGATTCAGTTAACTTCTTTAACTTTACTACTATTTTAATGCTAAAGTTAAAATGGAAGTAAACTTTACTTCTGGTTTAACACATTACTTAAAGTTTACCACCTGGTTGCTTTGCTTTACTTCTGCCGTAGTGCAAATATTTAGTTTGCTGATTTTTGCATATAATTAGCTTATTATTCAAAAAGTAAAAACAAATTTGAATTAAAAATCTAATGGTCACTTTTAATGCGATCATATTACATGAGGCTTTAAAGTAGTTTTTCAGCCCTGTAAATACCACAATGAGACCCTACTGTCACCTAGAAGCCAAAGTCAATCTCGTCTTAAGGCAGTTAATAAATCCCAATAAATAAAAATAACTATTACACTGCCTTTTTTCCTTGTTCAAAATTTAAACAAGGTGTAAACTAGAAGCATTGCTAGTAAGTGAATTTTGCTAAATGGATGGGCATATCTAAGCACATGATTGCATAAGAAGCAATTTGACGAAGGGGAGTGTCTGAATATGTGGGGTAGGTGTGGGTTACAAGGAGTGGGGTATGTGTGTGGTGCATGAGGGCAGGCGATGGTGCGCTCTTCCACACTTGAATTGCCCACTCTGGCTTACCCTTCTTCCCAGTGTCTAACACCCTTCCCCATCTGCCTTCACACCACCCCCATCTTGCATTTATTCCACTGTCCTCTCACCCTCTAGTTGTTCCTCTCTAGTTTGAAATCTCTTACCCAGAATTTTGAATTATTTTCTTTTTTTTTAAATATATTTATTGAGAATTTCCAATTTATAAAAATACAACAAATACAAATACAAAAATGAATAACAAGCAAGCAAACAAATGAGCAATGAGAAAAAAGAAGGAGATAAGTTAGGTACAAATATCACATGATTGAATATTAAAAGAACTTTGGTGACTAATCATTATTGGAAAGGAAGGTGTCCAAAGTCTTCCACTTACGATAACATCGGGCATTAGAATGAGAATTGTATTCTAGTATGTGTTCATACTTTCTATATGAGAATCCAGTTCCATTACATGTAAATAGATAAGTGAGTATTATCCTTCCAGTGATTAACTACACATTTTTGAGCTGCTGAAATTAAAAAGTCAAATAAGGCTTTGTTGTCCTCAGATAATGGATGTTCCAAGACTATAAAATTCAAAATAACATGTTTCAAAGAAACCTGTTCTTTAAATTTTAATATTTCAGGAATTTTCAGACCCAAACATTTGACCAAATATTACAGAGATTATTGTATTCAAATATTAGCAAACCTATGAGCTGCTGCATCCACCTTGTCGTTCTTTATTATTGGTAGCATTTTTATTTAATCTCACTTATATTTTCAAACACGCCAGCTTGTGCAGCATATGGATGTACACAGGGGAAGTATAATAAATAACTTTACATAAGTAAATAAGTAATGCCACACTGGGAAAAGACCAAGGGTCCATCGAGCCCAGCATCCTGTCCACGACAGCGGCCAATCCAGGCCAAGGGCACCTGGCAAGCTTCCCAAACGTTCAAACATTCTATACATGTTATTCCCGGAATTGTGGATTTTTCCCAAGTCCATTTAGTAGTGGTTTATGGACTTGTCCTTTAGGAAACCGTCTAACCCCTTTTTAAACTCTGCCAAGCTAACCGACTTCACCACGTTCTCCAGCAATGAATTCCAGAGTTTAATTATGTGTTGGGTGAAGAAAATTTTTCTCCAATTTGTTTTAAATTTACTACACTGTAGTTTCATCGCATGCCCCCCAGTCCTAGTATTTTTGGAAAGCGTGAACAGACGCTTCACATCCACCTGTTCCACTCCACACATTATTTTATATACCTCTATCATGTCTCCCCTCAGCCGTCTCTTCTCCAAGCTGAAAAGCCCTAGCCTCCTTAGTCTTTCTTCATAGGGAAGTTGTCCCATCCCTGCTATCATTTTAGTCGCCCTTCGCTGCACCTGCACATAGGTAGAGTAGTAATTTGTTATAAATCTTAATCAGTGGTCAGTTGGAGGGGCTGGTTACGGGGATACCATAGCACGTGTTATATTCGTGCAGAGAGTTTTTTCTCCTGGTAATGGGCCACTAAAACAGACATCATGTTATAAGAATCAGGTGCGCAACATTCAGAGTTTCTATCTATTTATGACATTCATATCCCACATTTAACATGTATTAGGTTGAAACCAGGGAGCATTTGAAAGCTTTTTTTTTCCTGTGCCTAGATCAAAAGGGAAAGATGGTTTGTGGGAACTTGCTCCTTCTGTTTTGAAGAATGCAGTGGAATATTATAAAAATACACTTAATATTGTTTATTCTATTATTTACTACTGGTCAATATACAGCAGAAGGTAACCAAGTCAACTTCATACTTTGTAATATAATTTTTAATAGCATTTTCTCAGTTATTACCCCAATACAAATAAAATTATAATGTTAATTATACAACCGTGTCTGTCTCTTATGGTAGTTTGGATAACCTGGTCCTGGAGTTACCAAGGCAGTCAGGTTTGTCAGGATATTAACAATGAATATGCATGAGAGAGATTTGCTTACAGTGGAGGCAGTGCTTATGAAATGCTTTGAGTCCTACTGATCTGTACATCTGTTGTGTTATTTTGGCAGGTGGAAACAGGTGGACTTATAGGGAAGAAGGGGAGTACGGGAGGGGAAGGGTTCTTGGGGTATATTCTCTGTAAAAGTTTTTATTGTGCCATGTTGGATGGTTTACTGTTTTTTCTTGTTCTGTATGAAGCTTATCAACCAACGTGTTTTGCTTTTAATGATGATTAAAACATTTAAAAAAATAAGTTTTGGATGTTACTGAATTCTATTATTCTGTCTCACTGTATGTCTAGTTCTGGCACAGTATAAGCCATTACAAGAACAAAATATAAGAAAACCAATGGTCTGCATTAGGGGCTTATTGCCCATTTAGTTATGTTTCACAAATGAGAGATTTGTTTGACAGAAAATATTTTTAATATTTTGACTTAGAAACCACTTGTCCCTGAAACATGCTCAAACAACAGAATAATCCATTTGTGTATCTATAGAAAACAGATGAAGATGTGATGCCATGTGCCCCAATGAAAGGAGAGTTTAATTCTACTTCCTTTTAATTTCAATATATTCCATCGTCAACACCATGCTTCCCAAGGCAGATTACAACAACATTTAAGAAGAACCCATCAAGAAACAGGATATTCTCACTGAAATTTGGACATCTGTATTGTATACAGTGTATTTATTTAGTTTTTAGTCTATCAGCTATAATTTTTTAAGCTGTTTTAGTGATATTCAATTGTTATTTCACGATATTTATATCTACACATGGGAAGCTTTCGAATAAATTGAAAAGCTGTCCAATAAGTTAAAAAAAAATTTACTCCACCTTTTAAGTCACTGCCTATCCAACTGAAACAGCTTTAGACTTCTTACAGATGGACCAACAATTTAAAAAAAAAAAGCGACAAAGTGGATGCAGCAGCTCATACGTGCTTGCTTTTTGAGTGAACGAGGATGACGGCTGCGCTGGGAAGGGAAACAGATTGTCCTAATTGGCTTCCTTGCTTACAGTGGACTAGATAGGCTCACTTCCACTTCAGTTTATTAAACCTCCTTGGGGTGAGAGGGGATGACGACTGCGCGGAGAGGGGAAGGGAGACTAATCTAATTGACTTCAGCTTTTTGATGTCATGCCGATCAATCTAACCTCCTTCGTTGCTAAGGTCACGTGCCTAGAGGAGGGGATTGGGGAAGAATCCAAGATGGGTTCGTGCGAGCTTTGTTCCTGAACACCGGTCTGTTATTCCTGATGAACAAACCTATGATTAAGTTTTTCCTGCAGCTCCGATGTATGCCTTTACAGTGCTCTCTCATCGTTCACCAGGCAAGGCTCATATGAGAAACCGGGGTAGCAGGGAAAGATGTGCCCTCCGGCCTCCCTTCTCGCAGATTTGAATGTCACACTCTGCCCTCGTCAAACCAGATTAGGCTGGCGCTGTTATTCGGTAGTCACCCACCACAGTTTAGGACGAGAACAAAGGAAGCTGCGATCAGTCATCAGCTAAATATCTGTGCAGCATTTCACTGCTCACAATTCCGTCTCATGTTGCTGCATTTATCCAAAGCAAACACTAGGAGCTGGCTGGCACTTGGCCATTCATTCTTCCTACTCACCGAACGAGACCTTAGCATCTCCCCGATTCCGCGGACTCGCTCCCTGCTTAACACACACTGCCAAAGGTTAGCACTAGCAGCAGGGCCAGCCTCGCTCGTCTGCCCTCCCTCTTCTTTCTCCCAGGTCCTAAAGCCTCTGAACCCTGAAGCACACAGGCCTAACGTTTTACAGCGGCAGGAATATATTTAGGATTAGGAGCTCAGCTCCTCCCGTTATCATTTTACTACAGCCGTAATATACAAATTAAAAAGTCTAACCCAATGAATCATATATATTCCAAATGTATCCGTCACAGAACTCTTGGGATTTTGCTTACCTGTGGGGGGGAATATACTTTTTTTTCTACTGATGAAAAAGCGTTCAGTATCTACACCGTGATCTTTCTACCACTGTCGTATATATCCCAGAAAATACCAAAGCTATTTTTCCATTCCTTCCCTTCTACTATTTGTCATTTCTGTAGCCCTACTAGATGTATGCAGCGCTGTACACTTGAACATGGAGACAGTCCCTGATCTCTAACCTCCCATGCCATGCATGATGCTCCTGCTCCAGCCCCTTAAACTGGTGCTAACTTGGAAACCTGCACGCTCAGAGTGATTGATATAAAGCATGTTGCCCCATCAGGGCTGGTGAAAGGGTTTCTAGCGCCCCCCTGCAACTTATAAATCGGTGCCCTTTTCCCTCATTAATATTCCATATCAGCAAGCAAATCAATCCATAGACTGGTGGGTTGTG
Organism: Microcaecilia unicolor; assembly: GCF_901765095.1. Classification (NCBI taxonomy): domain Eukaryota; kingdom Metazoa; phylum Chordata; class Amphibia; order Gymnophiona; family Siphonopidae; genus Microcaecilia; species Microcaecilia unicolor. Next base: position 47,217 of record NW_021963352.1, read on the forward strand.
TCCATCTACCAGCAGGTGAAGACAGAGAGCAATCTTTTTGCCTCTCTATATGTGGTCATGTGCTACCAGGAAATCCTCAGTATTCTATCTAAAAGGTGTATGGTCACAGCAGCTCTGGCTTGGTCTCCACCCCTATTTACTTAGGCTTTATTGAGTACCTGGGGTTGAAGGCTCTTCCTGAGCAAGTGCAAACCTGGTGGTGCCAGGTCCCTCCTTTTCTCCCCCCCTCCCGCTGGCTCCCTAAAAAAAAAAAAAAAAGCATAATCTTGAAGCAGAAAAGATTTTAGTTGCAGCTGCTCACTGGGACACAATTCGTTGCAGCTCGGAGCAAGAAGCAGGTAATTAATTTTACCTTTTCCTAGCAGGTAAGGGGGTTCCCAGAACATTTACCTCGTGGATCATGGCGTCGGATGGTAAGGGCACGAAAAAGCGCTCCCCGGACTGCGGTTAGTGGGGAAGCGCGGGGCAAGGAGGCAGAGAAGCCCTATTTGGACACCCTTCTGGACTTTGCTGATTCAGCTGGTTTTTCCTCCACTGGGGCATCGGCGGCCTTTCCCGCCTTAGGCACCCATCCCCCGATGTCCGCCCTTCCGATGTCGGCCGCCCATGCAGCTCGGACGGCCCCTGGTATGGCCACCTTTGAGTTGGGCAGCGGTAAGAAGATGGCGAAGTTTAAGCGCCATGCTTCCCGCGCGGCTCCTTCGCAGAGTGACGCGCCGGACGCCGTTTTGGATGAGCAGCGTTCCTCTCCCCCGCTCTATGGAGTGGAGGTTGAGAGTTCCTCTAGGGCTGTGGCCCAGGTTGCAGAGGTGCACAAACGGGGGGTTCTCTCCCGCATTTATTTTGTTGCTGCATCAGGCCTTTCAACTGCAAAACGCTGCTCCTGCTCCCCTGTCAGATGGGGGAAGAGGCTTCCCTGATCAAGCGCCCTCAGGTGGACCTTCAGGTCTTGGGGGACTCTGTCTCCTGTGATGTAGATGAGGGCAGCGTTTCTGAGTTCTCCAAAAGGGTCCCTTGGGGATTCTTTGGAAGAGGCTGATCCTCGCCCTGATGGGGGAGATGACCCCTCTGCAGCGCAGCTTTTTCGCTCAGAGGAATTGCCTAACCTGTTAGTTCAGGCTATGAGCATCTTGAGTATTTCCTCTCTGGCGGAAGGCCCTCCTTTCACCTCAGCGGGTTCCGCTATTATGTTGGGAACCAAGCTTCCCTTCCAGGACCTTCCACATCCATGAAGCCATGAAAACTCTAATTTCAGCTCAATGGGCTTCTCCAGAGGTGAGCCTCAAGGTAGCCAGGGCCATGACTCGTCTGTACCCTCTGGCAGAGGGTGAACAGGAGACCTTGCGCTGGCCGGCAGTGGACTCTCTAATCACTGCTGTGACAAAAAAGACAGCTTTGCTGGTGGAAGGTGGCTCTGGCCTTAAGGATTCACATGACAGGAAACTGGAAGCGGCCTTAAAGTTAGCCTTTGAAGCGGCCGCCCTGAGTTTGCAGGCCTCGGTTTGCGATTCCTATGTGGCCAGGGCATGCCTGACGGTGGTGCAGCGGGCCTCCCCCTCGGATCCTTCCTTGAGGGCGGACTGGCCGGTCCTGGAGTCGGGCTTGGCTTACTTGGCAGACTTGCTGTATGATGTTTTGAGAGCCTCGGCTAAAGGTATGTCTCAGTCTCTGCCTGTCAATGGCTATGGCTTAAGCATTGGTCAGCTGACCATGCCTCCAAATCCCGCTTAGCCAAGTTGCCTTTTAAGGGCAAGCTGCCCTTCGGGGATGAGCTGGACAAGATCGTGACAGATCTCGGCAGTTCTAAAGGCAAGAGGTTGCCGGAGGTCAAGGCAAGGGCCAGCAGTGCTCGCCCAGGTTCCTCTAAGGGCCGTTTTCAAAAAGCCCGTCAGTATCGCCCGGGCAAGTCGGGCTCCTCCTCCTCCTTCAAGCAGAGGTTCTCCCCGAAGCAGCTTTCCTTTCGCAGAGACTGCCGCTCAGGAGGTTCTTCCTCCGGTACTCCCCCAGGGTCTCGTACCCAATGACGGGGCCCTGGTCCATGGCCCACAGCAGATAGGAGGAAGGCTGTCCTCTTTTCTGGGTGAGTGGACCAGGGTAACTTTAGACACTTGGGTTCTAGAAGTCATCAGAGACAGCTACAAGTTGGAGTTCTGCCAGCCCCTGAGAGACGGGTTCATGAACTCTCCCTGCAAGTCTCCCCTCAAAGTGGCAGCAGTTCAGCAGACTCTGGACAACTTGCTCCGCCTTGGGGCGGTGGTCCCAGTGCCCGTAGAGCAGCGTGGCACAGGACCTCCCCCTTTGGTCTTACAGCCTGGCTCTTGAGCGGAAGCGGGTGAAGAAGGGCTTCTCGGCCAAGGTCATTGCCACTATGCTGAGAGCATGGAAGCGCTCTACTTCTACTACGTACACCAGGGTATGGCGTACCTTTGTATCATGGTGCGAGGCAGGATCCCTGTCGCCCTTCACGGCGCCAATTGCTTCAGTGTTGGCGTTCCTGCAAGAAGGTCTGGAGAAAGGCCTGTCACTCAGCTCTCTTAAGGTCTAGGTAGCGGCTCTAGCTTGCTTCAGGAGTCGCCTGAAGGGTGCTTCCCTGGCTTCTCAGCCAGATGTGGTGCGCTTTCTCAAGGGGGTTAATCACCTACGCCCTCCTCTGCACTCGATAGTGCCTTCATGGAATCTCAATCTGGTGCTGCGGGCCTTGCAGAAGCCTCCCTTTGAGCCATTATCGCGGCTGTCTCTGAAGGACCTGACATTGCAAGTGATCTTTTTGGTGGCAATCGCTTCAGCCAGGAGGGTTTCCGAGCTCCAGGCGCTCGTGTAGAAAGCCGTTCCTGCGGTTCATGGAGGCAGGAGTGTCTATTCGCCCAGTGCCTTCCTTCCTGCCCAAGATTGTTTCTCGCTTCCATGTGAATCAGCAGCTTTGTCTACCCTCCTTCCATAGGGAGGATTATCCAGAGGAGTATCGTGCTCTCAGATGCCTGGATGTTAAGACGAGTTATCATCAGATACTTGGAAGTGACCGATTTCCGGAAGTCGGACCACCTGTTCGTGGGCCCCCGTAGGGGTCTGCAGGCATCTAAGCCTACCGTGGCACGTTGGGTCAAGGAAACGATTGCGGCGGCTTATGTGGCCGCAGGGAAGGTGCCGCCTATCCAGCTGAAGGCTCATTCTACTAGAGCACAGGCGGCTTCGATGGCAGAGTCCAGGTCCGTTTCCTTGGAGGAGATTTGCAGATCAGCAACTTGGGTGTCGGCTCATACCTTCTCACGGCATTATCGCTTGGACGTGGCAGCATGGGCCGAGGCCCAGTTTGGGGCTTCAGTGTTGCGTTCTGGGATTTCCATATCCCGCCCTGGGTGAGTACTGCTTGGGTACATCCCACCAGTCTATGGATTGATCTGCTTGATGATATAGAAGGTAAAATTATGTATCATACCTGATAATTTTCTTTCCATTAATCATAGCAGATCAATCCATAGTCCTTCCCAGATATCTGTACTGTTTGTTCTAGTTCAGTTATATTTCAGGTTCAAGTTTAGACTTCAGTTCCTGTTCAGGACTTCGAGTTCAAGTTCTTCCACTTGGATTTCCCTGGAGTTGGGACGACTTTGTGTTACAGTAAGCTGCTGCTTCTTTCCCCCCGTTTCGACGGTGGTTGGATTCATAACTAAATTATGCCAGTACTCCCTTCCGCTTCGTGAAGTAGTAGAGTAGATTTGTTTCCCTCTCGCTTTGGCAGTGATGGGTTAAGCCAGCTCCTCCCGCGGTTGCGGTAGAAGGACATGCCAGTTCCCCCTGCGTCGGCAGGTGTGGCATAACTAGGACTAGATGGGCCTCCTATAACACCACTGCGCCCAAGGTAGTGGAGACCAAAGAAGGGAGGGTAGGTAGAGGGAGGATGTACTTTCACAACACACAATTAATAAATTCAGAAAAACAATACTTCCACTATTGCTGTCTGAGCACGGCTTGGTCCAAGGGTCTCTTCTGCTTTTCTTTTCAGGGGTTCCTGTCCTTTTGATATTTCTACTCTATGTCCAGCATGTATATTTTCTGTATGTCCCTATCTGTCTTGTCCAACATGTCTCCTCATCCTCTCCTGATGATCAGTATCTCTTTGTGTCCCATCCATCATAACCCTAACCCTTCCCCTTGTGTCCAGTATTGCCCCTCTGCATTCTTGTCTTTACTAGTAAAAAAAAGGCCCGTTTCTGGAACGAATGAAACGGGCACTAGCAAGGTTTTCCTGGGAGTGTGTATGTTTGAAAGAGAGAGCCAGAGTGAATGTGCGGGTGTGTGACAGAGTGAGACTGTCTGTGTGACAGTGTGTGTGTGAGAATGAGTGTGTGTGGCAGGGCCCCCTCCCCTGTTACTAATGCCCATCACCCCGTTCCCTCCCCTCCTTTTCCTTCTCCTTCCCACACTTTGGGTTCCTTAAGGCTTTCAAAAGTCTATGTACCCCCGTGGCCCTAACGCCCAGTATCCGGATACCCCACCGCTTTCCTCCTCACCCACGATGTAACACTTTCACGTCCTTCATTTTTTTTTTAGTGTCCTATCTACCCTGTGTCCAAATGCCCGGCATTCAGATTGTGTTCCTCTCGTAAATTTTCATTTCTTTCATTCATTCAGAACTTGCGCCCCCCCACCCCCACCAACACTTTGGGTTCCTTCAGTCTTTTAAAACTCTGCTATGTACCCTGTGTGCTAATGGCCAGCATTGAGATTGTTTTCCTGTCCCAAATTTGCATGTCTTTCAGTCGTTCACAACTTCCCCCCCCCCCCCCCCCCCCCCTTCTCCAGTTTAACACTTTCGTTTCCTTCAGTCTTTTAAAACTCTCCCATCTACCCTGTGTCCTAATGGCCAGCATTCAGATTGTTTTCCTTTCCCAAATGTTCATGTCTTTCAGAACTCCCCCCCTCCCCCCATTTAACACTTTCAGTTCCTTCAGTCTTTTAAAACTCTCCTATCAACCCTGTGTCCTAATGGCCAGCACTCAGATTGTTTTGCTTTGCCAAATTGTCTGTCACTGATGTTACTGAGGTCAGTGCGTGCCTGCCCAGCAGACCACTTCCGGCAGGCACGGGCCCAGGCACATCCTGTTGGAGGTGAGAATTATTATATAGGATGTTCCCTCCAGAGCCAGTAAGGACCTCTTCTGTGTCCCTGTTAATGTTATAGTCCTCTTAACACCTAAAAATAGGTCAAGTGGATTACAATTCAACATCAAACCAGTCTACAAAACTGGGAGCTTCACAATATAATCATCAAATTAATGTAAAGAAAAACATAGCAACAACTAATTAGAAAGCACATATTTTCTAAATAGATGTGTCTTTAACAGCTTGCAAAGTTAAATAATGTGACTGAGATTTCACTAAGATTGACAAAGAATTCCAAGTTTGAGAAGCTTGATAAAAGAATAAAGCTATACAATATTTCTTAGAATGTAAACCCCTATAAGAGGGGAATGATAAATTTAGATTATTTTGAGTACCATATTTCCCATGCCCAGTTTCTGTCTTTACTTCACCCTGCACCCCAACCCTCTGTAGCCTGACATTTATTTATTTATGCATGCATGCATATGTACTCCACATTTCCCAATCAGGTAGTCAGTTCAGTGTGGAGGAAAAGAGAAATGGGTTATATGATACAGACATTCAAATATTTGAAAAGTATTAAGCCACAAATGAACCTTTTCCGGAGACGGGAAGGCAGTAGAACTAGAGGACATGAATTGAGGTTGAAAGGGGGCAGACTCAAGAAAAATGTCGAAGTATTTTTTGACAGAGAGGTTTTAGTTTTGATTAGTATTTATAATTGTCAGTGTACTGAAGGGTCACAGTACATCTTGTGAGTAATGTTCTATTGTATTTTGGCTGTGTATGCAATTAAGAAAAATACATAAAAATGGATTGAAGAGAGCTGTCACTTACTGGAATGCAGAAATACCTGCATTGGCACAGAAGACTTAAAAAGTTTTTGTGAGTAAATAAGAAAGTAGAGCTTATTTTTGTAGAAGCAAGCCTGCAGCCTGAAAACAAATGTTAATGCTTATGTGAAAAAAGGAAATGACTATCATCAAAAAGGTCTTCAAATTTGTTAAAATGTTAGAAAGGGAAACTACAGTATATTTTGAATTTCGTGCTGCAGAAACAAGATATTTGCTTATATCATAAAACATAACGCTTACTGTCTCACACATGCAGGTCCTTCAGTAATGAGAGTTGTGGCTTGCCTTTCATTGCAAATGGAGTATGTATACAGGAGGTTAATGGATTGCTAGTATCTCCAACCAATTAATTAAGAATATTTTATTGAAAATTCTGAAATTAAAAAACAAAAAAAAAACACCACAATACAGATTTCTTGGCACAAGAAAATTAACATTCCAGGAATTGTTTTTATTTTGACCTTACATTCATCCCAAGCAGTGTGAAGCATTTATAGTCCCCAATTTTATCCAATGAAATTGGTGTTTCCAACTACCATAATGCCCTAAGATATGTCTATCAGCAACCTAGGCTTGTATCTCATTCCTGGAACTGGGTAATTTGACAGCCCTATGGCACCAAGCATTTGCTTGTGCTTAGAAACAGACCATGAAGTAAGTCAGGGATAGTAGATGGCATGGATGGGCAGACTAGATAGAAAATTGAAGGCAGATAAAGACGATATGGCCTATGTTTTTATGTAAGCAGGCACTGGGAGCCTCCAGTCCTTGAGGGCCACACACTGGTTAGGCATTCAGGATACCCTGATAAAACACGATGAGAACTCCATACACTGAAGGCAGTTTAGGTACAAATGCATAACGCTTGAGGGCGTACAAGCAATGTTTAAAATTTACTTAGAAATAGAACTACAAGGTTCACATATTTTTCCTAAAAAAAAAAAAAAAAAAAAAAGGATTACACACTTCTGAAATTTCTACTTGGATTTTTAGTCAGGTGTTTGAGGACCAAATATTAAGTAGAGGAGATAGTGGGGGGGGGGGGGGGGGGGGGGGCTGTACTGTACCAGGATTTGTTTTATTCTTATTTTACACACATGAGCAATGTATGTGTTGGACTGATTGTGATCCACCTAAATGCTTAAATGGTTGAAGTGTTAAATCATAAGTCAAAAGAAGAAAATTACAGAACACTTTTGAACTATAAAGAATTTGATATCAAACTTTTGAAGAAAAAATATTGGCTTGCAGAATTTAATGGACAACAAAATTGACTTTGCTTAATTTAGTAAGGGTGCCAAGATGAAAACAGGCAATAGGATAGTTCCTTTGTTGTGAAAAGACTCATGGGAATTGTCTCTCACCAAGTCTGCCTCTTAACTGGGAAGACACCACTGTTTGGATGAGGCAGAACATCTCAAAGTGTTTCAATTAGCAGATTGGGTTAACCCATCAAGTTTACAATTGATAAGTACAGGGAATACAGAAGCATATGTAACGTAACCCGGGTCTCACTCCCAGCACAGCGTTCTGGGGCACAGACTAGCTCCATCTCAGTGTCGGGCACCCCTAGACCTGGGTCACAAACAAATTCTTCACTTTGAGCTTGGGCCAGGGCTGGATTTAAGATCCAGTAGGTTGTAGGGTTGCAAGACTCACTGGGTTTTTTCCCCCTCTATCCAGTCCAGTAGTAAATAGACCACTCATACACAAAGAATACTGCCCACACCAAGGATTGCATTTTATATCAAACAAGTTTACTAAATTCTGAAGTTGGCAGTTACATTTAATCTTCAAAGCTCCAACTCTCTGGGATAGATCCAGGCTGAATTCTCCCACAGGAATACATGCATAGATAGCTAAGTATTTTTCCTTATGTACATGACCTTCTGTCCTTTATCCATCCCATGGCCTCAATAATGAAAGGCCGTTCTCTCCGTCACAAGCTCTCTCCTTGTAGGGCCAGACTCCTTCGCCTGCCCTTCTCCCATCAGAGTCAGTCTCTGGTTTCATACAGGCTTTAATCCTGCTCTGGCTCCTGGGCTAGGATCCCCTTAACCCACCTGGAGCACTCCTCCTGTTCCAGTTATTGCCGTATTTGGCAATAGTTCCCTCTGAGGATTAGCTTTGGGTTATTTGCCTCTCTGGGACACCCCCTCTCCTCAAAGACCCTGCACTTTTCTCAACATGTTATTTTATAACTCTCAAACTCCATTTGTCAGTCATGGAGCTATTGGTCCACTTCTCACTTACTTTTTTTTTTTTATTTTAATCATCAACCAGATGCATTTCCCTCTGTATCTTCTCCCACAACACACCCCCTTGGGCTGGTTCCTAATCCAACCCCTCAGAGACCACTCCCCCCCCCCCCCCCCCCCCAGTAACTCTGGAAAGTCATCACAGATCCACTTAGTAATCCCCATTTTTAATGGGGGATTACACATATGTAGAATAAAAGGCTTTTATTGGTTAATTATTTTTTCCTGGCTGCAAGACAGTTAATTTACAGCCAACTAAATACCAGCTTAAAAACTTCTATATATATTTAATTAAAAAGTGTCATTATGACCACCATTGTTAAAAGAACATAAAATTCTTCAACAAGAAACACCCTGGAAGAAAGCTCAAAGACATCTTCAAAACAATAATATACAAGGTGCAGGTTACAAAAAAAAAAAAAAAAAGTTTCTCTTATCTTTCGTTACCAACTATGATCATTTCTTTTAGTGCACTGTTCCGTCTGTAGATGAAGGCATCTGTTTCAGCTCCCAACTTCGATAGTTCCTCAATTGAAGACACACAAGGATCATGATCTTGTAGCATTTTTGGCAGGTGACATCTATTGCGCTCAATACGTTGAGACCGCCTCACTGGAGTCAAAAATTTAAGTTCCCCAATGGTAGAATCATTGTCCTGAAACTGAATCCTTTTCTTCACACTACAAAGGGGCAAAAATCAATACAGGTTTTAGTAACTGTGCATCAATAATAAACTAAAAACTCTTGAGGCACTAATCTTAAAGATCTCATTTGCAATTCCCTACACCATGGAGGTATGTTGAGTTGGTTCTCTTCTTTCCTTCAACAAAGAATTTTGTGTGAGTTAGGGTTCAGATATTTCAGAATATGTAAACATTTCAACTGGTGTACCTCAGGGGTCTTGTCTGTCTGCAGTTTTATTCAATATTTTAATTTTACCATTATATTGATTGTTGAATTGTTTTGGTGTGGTGTTCAGTTCAGGATTTATGCTGATAATATTGTTTCTGGTGCCTGTAATATTCAATAAAAATGACTTGATCAATTAAGTCTCTACATGTGGTTTATGAGTTGGATGAAAGCGAATCACCTAAAGCTGAATGTCATCAAGACAGAGATTCTGATCTTATCCAGTTATTTCAGTTCTGATGTACCAGCTGTATTTTCTTTTGAAACTGAGGGCATTCCCACTGTTAATAGTCTACAGAATTTAAGGGTTATAGTAGACTCTACATTGACTACGAGTCCTCATGTTCAGAACATTAATAAGATTAGTTAAGAGACTGAAAGAGCAGTTAAAGTTGAATAATTTTCAGATGGTTATTCAAAGTATCATTTCACTGTGTTTTGATTATTGTGATAGTCTATTGTTGGGGGTTAGGAAGAACCTACCAAGTGGCCCAAAACTCAGTAGCAAAAGTATTGATGGACTGTAACCATTTTTTTGAGCACCTCTCTCCTATTTTTAAGAATGGATACCCATTAAGTACAGAATACAGTTTGTACAGAGAATCTTAATTTTTTAAGTATAAACTGGGCAAATATCTAAAATGCTTGCAGCCAAGCTTCAACTTTATCAGCCTGTATAATCTTTGAGGTCAGCAAATACATTTTTTGTTAGAAGTTCCATCACATTATGTGATTAAATCTGGCAAGTATTGTAGTCCAACCTTTTATATTGCAGTACCTCAATTGTGGAATGCTTTGCCCATGAGGTTGAGAGGGATCCAGGGTTTGGGTGAGTTCAAGACAGAATTGAAGACATTTTTATTTCTACAAGCTTATAAAGCGGTTTGAAGGGAAATTTTGTATACTATCAGGAAGGTGAGATGGGAGTTTTATTGAAGGAAATTCAGGAAAAAATCCATAAAAAAGGATCAGAGTATGAAACTTTGATTGTATGAGGGCATAGAGGTCTAAGAGGCCTTTATTTGTTTTAGTTTATTTTTATTGTATTATGTATATGAAGAACTGTAATCCACCTAGAACCTCTGCAATAATGTAAAATACATTTTTTAATTAAAATAAAAAAATGCTAATGGTGTATGCTGTCAACGCTCCTATAAACCAATTTTAGCTAAAGAAACAGCATAAGGAATGTCAAGTCAAATGCAAAGTGCTGATAAGGAAGGCTAAGAGGGACTTTGAAAAAAAGATTGCGTTGGAGGCAAAAACACATAGTAAAAATTGTTTTTATGTATATTAAAAGCAGGAAGCCGGCAAAAGAATCGGTTGGACCGCTAAATGACCGAGTAAAAGGGGTGATCAGGGAAGACAAAGCCGTAGCGGAGAGATTAAATGAATTCTTTGCTTCAATCTTCACTGAGGAAGATTTGGGTGGGATACCGGTGCTGGAAATGGTACGAAGCTGACGAGTCGGAGAAACTTAATGAATTCTCTGTAAACCTGGAGGATGTAATGGGGCAGTTTTACAAACTGAAGAGTAGCAAATCTCCTGGACCAGATGGTATTCATCCCAGAGTACTGATAGAACTGAAAAATGAGCTTGTGGAGCTACTGTTAGAAATATGTAATTTATTCTTAAAATCGAGCATGGTACTGAAAGATTGGAGGGTGGCCAATGTAACGCCGATTTGTAAAAAAGGATCCAGAGGAGATCCGGAAAATTATAGACCGGTGAGTCTGAAGTCGGTGCCGGGCAAAATGGTAAAGACTATTATTAAGAACAAAATTACAGAGCATATTCAAAAGCATGGATTAATGAGACAAAGTCAACATGGATTTAGTGAAGGGAAATTGCCTCACCAATCTACTACATTTCTTTGAAGGGGTGAACAAACGTGGTGGGGTACAAATGTAACAAAAATAAAATAAATAAATAAATGTGGATAAAGGTGCGCCGGTTGATATTGTGTATCTGGTTTTTCAGAAGGCGTTTGACAAAGTACCTCATGAAAGACTCCAGAGGAAATTGGAGAGTCATGGGATAGGAGGTAGTGTTCTATTGTGGATTAAAAACTGGTTAAAAGATATAAAACAGAGAGTAGGGTTAAATGGTCAGTATTCTCAATGGAGAAGGGTAGTTAGTGGGGTTCCCCAGGGGTCTGTGCTCGGACCGCTGCTTTTTAACATATTTATAAATGACCTAGACATGGGAGTAACTAGTGAGGTAATTAAATTTGCTGATGACACAAAGTTATTCAAAGTCATTAAATCGCGGGAGGATTGTGAAAAATTAGAACAGGACCTTACGAGACTGGGAGATTGGGCGTCTAAATGGCAGATGACGTTTAATGTGAGCAAGTGCAAGGTGATGCATGTGGGAAACAGGAACCCAAATTATAACTACGTCATGCAAGGTTCCACGTTAGGAGTCACAAATCAAGAAAGGGATCTAGGTGTCGTCGTCGATGATACTTTGAAACCTCCTGCTCAGTGTGCTGCTGCAGCTAAGAGAGCAAATAGAATGTTAGATATTATTAGGAAAGGAATGGAAAACAAAAATGAGGATGTTATAATGCCTTTGTATTGCTCCATGAATTAAAAAGGTGCAGAGAAGGGCGACGAAAATGATAAAGGGGATGGGACGACTTCCCTATGAGGAAAGGCTAAAGGGGCTAGGGCTCTTCAGCTTGGAGAAAAGGCAGCTGAGGGGAGATATGATAGAGGTCTATAAAATAATAAGTGGAGTGGAACGGGTAGATGTGAAGCGTCTGTTTACGCTTTCCAAAAATCCTAGGACTAGGGGGCATGCAATGAAGCTACAATGTAGTAAATTTAAAATGAATCGGAGAAAATTCTTCTTCACTCAAGGTGTAATTAAACTCTGGAATTCGTTGCCAGAGAAATGTGGTAAAGGCGGTTAGCTTAGCGGAGTTTAATAAACGTTTGGACGGCTTTCTAAAGGAAAAGTCCATAGACCATTATTAAATGGACTTGGGGAAAATCCACTATTTCTGGGGTAAGCAGCATAAAATGTTTTGTACTTTTTTGGGATCTTGCCAGGTATTTGTGACCTGGATTGGCCACTGTTGGAAACAGGATGCTGGGTTTGATGGACCTTTGGTCTTTCCCAATATGGCAATACTTATGTACTTATGTAACCTTCCTTTTGATTAGAAGATAAAGAAACATTAAAAGTCCAACTAGTTTCTTTCTGCCTGCCTTCTCCAAACTAGAATTTGAGCTTCTGTCATTTCATACTATATATGAAACATTTTTTTATAGTATGTCTAGTACTTAATTTGTGCATAAAAAGGAAGTGCAATGAACTGTGGAGGAGGAAGTGAGGGGTGGGAGGACAGAAGCAGGAAGAACTTTCACACCCCATCTCTGGTGAAGATATGGAGACCTTGTAATCTTCAACAGAAAAATAGATTTGTTCCATTTGAGCCTCATAAAGGAAGGCAGGCCTTAATGAACCCTTGAAGGTCCCAATTAGAGAGCTGCACGGGAACGGGTTCCTGCGGGGTTCCCGCGGGGACAGAGGCAGTTCCTGCGGGATTCCCGCGGGGATGGAAGCAGGTCAGCGGGATTCCTGTGAAAGTATAAGCTACACCTGCACCAGCCTCTCATCTACCGAATACCAAGTCCTTTGAGTGCTGTCTCCTCCTCTTCCTCCTTGCTTTAATAGCACAAATGTGGAAAGTCTTCCATTAAGGAGGTGGTAGAGTCACAAATGATGACGGAATTCAAAAAGGCATGGGATGAACACAAAGAACCTCTAATTAGAAAATGGAAGTTATATAAAACCTAACCTTAAATGGCTGCATGTGTGTGGATGTGTCAAGTGACGCTTAGATGGCGACTCTGGCTGTGATGAACTAGGGCTGATACCTGGCAGACTTGTATGGTCTGTGTCTCGTATATGGCAATCTGGTTTAGGATGGGCTGGAAAGGGCTTAGACAGCAACTTCAGTGGCTGGAATACGAGGACAGTGCTGGACAGACTTTTACGGTCTGTGTCCCACAAATGAGAAGACTGGAGTGGGCTTCAACAGCAATTTCAGTAGTTGTAACATAAGGATAGGGCCAGATAGACTTCTGTGGTCTTTGTTCCAGAAACACGAAAGAAAGATCATAATCAAGTATATAATATCACACTCGTTGATTTAATGATGAATTGATAATGAGTGTGACTATTGGGCAGAGTGGATGGACTGTTCAGGTCTATTTGCTGTCACTTACTATGTTACTATTAATCCTCTTTGCTCCCAGGCTGGTGCACAGACCTCAGCTCTGACACAGGCATGAGAATCAGATGTCACCTGACCTACTGGCGTGTTCATGTGGCGACCTCTCAGCACACAATGCCAGTGAATCAGAGACAAATCTTACATGTGCGCACCAGAGAGTTCCAAGATCCAACTTCCGGTCCTTCCTTGCCTACAGTGCTGTGGCTCAAATCCAGAGACTGAGGGAGCTGACTGGAATTTTCTTTTATGTACCATTACATTTTACGGGGATGGGTTAAATTCTTGCGGGGACGGGTTAAATTTTTGCGGGGATGGGTAAGATTTCTGACCCCATGCAATTCTCTAGTCCCAATATCCCTCCAACTTTACTTAAAGTAGAACAAAGAACTAATCCCCCTGTTTACAAAGCTGCACAACAATGCTGACACAGCCCAAAGTTAATGGGCTGTGTCGGCCTTACCGCACCAACACCTGCTAGCGTGGCTTTGTAAAGGGGGGGGGGGGGGGGGAATGTCTTGCGATTTTATATTTATGACCCGTAATAAAATCACAATTGTAATTAAAATATATAAATGGAAAATGACCTTAAAAACAAAAATTGTAAATGATGAATTGAACTCTCGACACTTGATTGCTTAATTTACTCTGTCACCATTGAACTTTAACGCAATACCACTATTTCTCATTCCAGAAATTACTCTCTATACCTGACTGCTTAAAGTACTCTGTCACTTATGAACTTTAATGCAATATTCTGTATTTCTCATTCCGATAATGGCGATCACCACTACGGCATAATGTAAGCCACACTGAACCTGCAAATAGGTGGGAAAATGTGGCATCAGCAAACCTTACTTTGCTTTTGGAATAAGTGTGATACTGCTCTTATTCCTTTTATCTGTCACATTCTCAACCTCTCACTTTCCACTGCGACTGTCCCTGCTGCCTTTAAACATGCTGTGGTCACACCTCTCCTTAAGAAGCCTTCACTCAACCCATCTCCCTCCTTCCTTTTCTCTCCAAATTACTTGAGCGTGCTGTTCACCGCCGCTGCCTTGATTTTCTCTCCTCACATGCTATTCTTGACCCACTACAAACTGGTTTTCGCCCTCTCCACTCAACCGAAACTGCGCTTACTAAAGTCTCCAATGACCTATTACTGGCTAAATCCAGAGGTCAATATTCCATCCTCATTCTTCTTGATCTTTCCGCTGCTTTTGACACTGTCGATCACAGCATACTTCTCAATACCCTGTCCTCACTTGGATTCCAGGGCTCTGTCCTTTCCTGGTTCTCTTCCTACCTCTCCCTCCGCACCTTTAGTGTTCACTCTGGTGGATCCTCTTCTACTTCTATCCCTCTGCCTGTCCTCAGGTTTCTGTTCTTGGTCCCCTCCTCTTTTCTATCTACACTTCTTCCCTTGGTTCATTAATCTCATCTCATGGCTTTTCCTACCATCTCTATGCTGATGACTCCCAAATCTACCTTTCTACCCCTGATATCTCACCTTGCATCCAAACCAAAGTTTCAGCGTGCTTGTCTGACATTGCTGTCTGGATGTCTCAACGCCACCTGAAATTAAATATGACCAAAACCGAGCTTCTCATTTTCCCCCCCAAACCCACCTCCCCGCTCCCCCCGTTTTCTATTTCTGTTGATGGCTCTCTCATTCTCCCTGTCTCCTCAGCTCGAAACCTTGGGGTCATCTTTGACTCTTCTCTCTCCTTCTCTGCTCATATCCAGCAGATTGCCAAGATCTGTCGTTTCTTTCTTTACAACATCCGTAAAATCCGCCCCTTTCTTTCCGAGCACTCTACCAAAACCCTCATCCACACCCATGTCACCTCTCGTTTAGACTACTGCAATCTGCTTCTTGCTGGCCTCCCACTTAGTCACCTCTCCCCCCTCCAGTCGGTTCAAAACTCTGCTGCCCGTCTCATCTTCCGCCAGGGTCGCTTTACTCATACTACCCCTCTCCTCAAGACCCTTCACTGGCTCCCTATCCGTTTTCGCATCCTGTTCAAACTTCTTCTACTAACCTATAAATGTACTCACTCTGCTGCTCCCCAGTATCTCTCCACACTCATCCATCCCTACACCCCTTCCCGTGCACTCCGCTCCATGGATAAATCCTTATCTGTTCCCTTCTCCACTACTGCCAACTCCAGACTTCGCGCCTTTTGTCTCGCTGCACCCTACGCCTGGAATAAACTTCCTGAGCCCCTACGTCTTTCCCCATCCTTGGCCACCTTTAAATCTAGACTGAAAGCCCACCTCTTTAACATTGCTTTTGACTCGTAACCACTCGCCTCCACCTACCCTCCTCTCTTCCTTCCCGTTCACATTAATTGATTTGATTTGCTTACTTTATTTATTTTTTGTCTATTAGATTGTAAGCTCTTTGAGCAGGGACTGTTTCTTCTATGTTTGTGCAGCGCTGCGCATGCTTTGTAGCGCTATAGAAATGCTAAATAGTAGTAGAGTGACTGAAATGTTAATCTCCCTGGGCAGGGTGTATTTTACTCTTCCTATTGGGGAAAACAAAACAAAAACAAAAAAAAAAAACTTTCCAAGGGTTGTAGTCCCCTCCCCCCCTCTCCAGGATCTTGCAGTGTCCAGTGAAAGAGGGTAGATTTTGTTTTCTGCCCTCAGTCCCATCTTTGGCTACTGAGCTTGGGGCCAAAATACCAGGGGGGGGGCGGGGAAGAGCGGTAGAGTCTGAGGTAACATTGAGATTTTCTACTTTTTCAATATAGGGCTAGATTTGTGCTGCTACTGATCACAAAGTTTACACTGGCCTAGTAGACTAAAGGTCTTTTCAGGCTTTGAATTCAAATCCCAGGAGACAGTCCTAGCTACCACTATACAGCACTTCCTAGGCAAACAACTACTTTGTATCATAAGATGTGGTCCATTTTGCATGTGTAACTAAAATAGCTAAGCCAGGGCTTCACAAACCTGTCCCGATTTTTCAGCAAATACACAAATGACCAGGTAAAATATAGAGTTTGCATACATTGGAATCTGGTGCAGCAAAGGCCTCAAGTATCCTTCCTTTACTTAAGAGGAATATTAAGTCATTGCTCCTATGTGATGACTAACAGGGACGCCCCTCTCTATTGCAAGGGGAAGGTGTCTCCTTATGAGTGGGGGAGGCATAGAAAGGCATACAAGCTAACGCCCAGTCATAGGCATTGCTACAGGGTGGCAAGTACCACTCAAGTTTTTCCCACCATTTTCCACCCACCTAGAGAATGACACAGGAGTGGGTAAGTGCAGTAAACCGTGGAAAAACTGCGGGAACACAAAAACCAGCTTTTTACCGTGGATGCAAACAGCAGTTAATTCCCTGCCCTGTGGGAGCGGTAATAACCCCTGCTCCCGCAGTAAATCGAAAGCGTACCTTTTTACTGTTGTTTTACCATCCTTCCTAACTCTAGCCGTAGTCCTCCCTGAGCATAGTCCCCTCTCCGCCCACTAAGCATGACATCACCATCCCATTCACGCAGGACGACTCACTCATCAAGATCACGTAAATCTCTTCTCCCCCCTCCCCATCCATAGTAGTGTAGGCTGCCAGCATTCAGGGCTGCCCGCAGCCTGTATTGAGCCAGGCAGTCAGAAGGAAGCAGCACCACTCTTAGCAGCAGCACTGGTGGCCGGGGCAATGCTGTGGTTAAGCGGCAGCCACAGGTACCGGCACCAGCAAATGCAGCCACAGATACCGGCACTTGCAACAGCAAATTCAGTCGCCCCAGCTTTCCCCTCCCCCTCTCGCAGCAGCCAAATCTGGGTTGGTGGGAGAACTGGCGCTGGCTGGGAGGAAGCAAAGAACTACAACAGCTGCCTCTTCCACATCGACCACAACACCCGGCAGATGGCGTGGATCAACCCGCGGGACAGGAGAGACAGAGGTTGGCAAAGTGCCAGCCCGATCCCGGGTTTCTTGTTGTAGTTGCAAACACAGGAAACAGGGCTTCTGGCCAGCTGAAACTTCAGGTTTTACACGGGAGCCACATGTTTCTTAAAATGTAAAGTGTCTGTTTCATTTAGGGGAAATTGCTCTGTTAGTTAGAAAATGTATTTCCTGCTCGCTAATTCAAGAGCTGTGTTAATTTTCAAGTCATAGAATGGGGTGATATTGGATAACAATGTGGGAAGGAAGCACTATTTCCTTAGCTTTGACACAGATATAGATGGTGGAGCCGCCCTGTTTTCTTGAATGTATACAGTTGCTCACGAGTGATGCTTGGATGGAGATTCTTCTGCACTAGCTGATGTAGGGACTAGGGAGAGCTAGCATCATGACATGGTGAATCCCAACTCTGTATGTTCTCTGGTTTAGATTTGGTTGGATACTACCAGAAGTACTGCATTTAAAAGTATTACTCCTTTTCTATGAAATAATTTGTTTCCCCTATTAACATCTGAAACTGTTCATTTCAGCTAGTTGATATTTACTGCCACCAGTGAAATTAGATCTGAAATTGCATTGCATATCTGGGTCAGCAGCACAGCAGTAATACTTGCCCAGATGTTTTGGTCATGCATTTGCTGTTCTGCCCCCATATTCATGGAGGGAAGGTGCATTATGAAGTATATTTTGTATGATTATTATTTGTATTTAATTGCATTGTCTGTGTAATAGATAGCACTGTGTACTGGCTGGGGCTCTTCCCCCCCCCCCCCCCCCCCCCACTTATAATTTGCAGCAGTATCCTGTGACTGACTCCTTGTAAGTTTTCCCTTTTGGCAGTAGCCTGTTAGCTCTGAAAAAGGGCCAGCTCTCCTCTCTCTGCCCCTGTGTGTGTGAGATCCCAGTTTTGCATGCTTTTGTGATAGCTGTTCTAGGGGCTTAGCACTATTTCATTATTGCTTGCTACCAATATTACATATTAAGGATTAAGGGTGGTTAAACAATGTTTCTGACTTTACTTTTTTTGAACTACTTTGGGTCCTTCCTACTGATCTGTATATCTGCTGTATATGGAATATATGGATGCCTGGTGTGCATGTATACATATGGCTGTAATCATAATCATTAAAAGGACAGACTTTTAAATGCCCATCTTCTTGCTCCCATGATACAGTTGAATACTATTATTATGTCTCACTATATTTTCAAATATAAGGCACATTGAACCTGAGTTTGCTTGGGATAATGTGGGATATACATGTCAAAAACTGCAGGGTTTTTTTTGTTATGTGTTGTATTTTTTTTTTTTTAATGTGGTCAACACTGCTTTTATTTTTACTGCTGGAAAGATGATACTGGGTTTGATGGACCTTCAATCTGCCCCAGTATGGCAACGCTTATGTTAATTATGGATAGCCTGAAAACCCAGTTGGCTATGACTACAGAGCCGATTTGGGAAGCAATAAGCTGGCTGTTGAGGTTGCTAGAAATGAACATGGTTTAATGGGCCAAAAAATACCCTAGCTGACCTAAATGTAGACCTATGACATCTAAAAGCCTGGGGAGGAGAAAATCTCCCTCTCCTCAAACAAGTCATCTATTTTCACAAGGTGACTAAACAGAAATAGTTTAATATGGATTAAGTCAGCCAAAAGAACAGTGTATTGTCTATTAGATTGTAAGCTCTTTGAGCAGGGACTGTCTCTCTTTGTTAAATTGTACAGCGCTGCGTAACCCTAGTAGCGCTCTAGAAATGTTAAGTAGTAGTAGTATTGACTACATTCACATTTTAGCATTTTGAGAGGCAAAAGCACTAATGAAAGAAACAGTCCTTACCTTTGCAAGTACGGTGTGGTATGCACACTAAACTTGATCACACTTGATTCTTCATTTTCCTTTTCAGGAGACACATGGTCGCCTGAGAAGTCCTTTACTACATCTTCCTCCTCCCTTCTCTTACTAGCACCTTTCAACTCTACTTTCCGCTCCATGGTTTGACCACCTCTTTTTCTTCTCCTCCTCCCGCTTTGAGATTTTGCTTTTGACGTCTGCTCTGAATCTTCTTGGACTTCATGCTCTCTCACTTCCTCTGCCCTCTCTTCATCATTCAAATTCTTCTCTTCTTCAGCACACTCTCCTAATGTGTTGGTTGAGAAAGCAATCATGTAAAATTTAGCAGCTTTAATAAGCCCAGTTCTCATTCACAATGATGACCTGTACAAATTATTTATAATGGTATACAGTTCAAAAAGCTATATTGACTCTGGAGAAAACCAAATCCTCCATTGGTTGCAATTTCTTTTATCGAGTCAACAGAAAGAGAAAATAAGTGGATGACATAGGCCTTAGAGACTCTCTTGAAGACACTCGGAGCTAATGCTAGGCAAAAAAAGTCAAAGTATTGATGCTAGTTTAAAGTTTTTCAATTTGGTAAAGTAGGATAATACTCAAAAGCGAAAACATCTGTATAAAAGCATGCAACTGTTTACATATCCTTATTTCTAACAGGCTACAGAAATTTTACTTACCAGATTCAGATTTCAGAAGATTGTTCTTTAAAAGATCAGCTAGAGTGTTCTGCAGCTCTTTTACTGGCTGAAATCCAAAAGAAAATGAATTTAACAAAACTGAATATTTTCTGGTGCCCACATCAAAAGGCAACACAAAAGGTATGCAAATAGTTTCTTTGCACACTCCAACTTGGACTTTCCATACGGCATAGCACTACTACTGTGCCACTAGACTGGCTGAAACTTAATACAAACCAGGCAGAATCTCTTTTTAATTGAAGGGGGGCAGACAAACCAACTGCTCCTAGCAGTCTGGATGCCAATGCCGAGCTGGGAAAAATTATGTTGGGGCCATGGCCCCTGTGCCCACCCCACTCCACTGCCTATGTTTGCCACAGTCTAACCTAAATGGGAAAATTAGGTTTAGGTTCTTACCTTGGTAATTTTCTTTCCTTTAGTCATAGCAGATGAAGCCATTACATATGGGTTGTGTCCATCAACCAGCAGGGGGAGATAGAGAGCACTCAACTTTTCACAGTGCCTCATGGCCAGCCAGCTCCACTGCCTCTTCAGTATTTGAAGCTTCCAAAGCAGTATGGCAAACCGCAATGGGAATAACATGAACTTTCCTCACAGCGAACGATGACCCCTTAACAAGGGCATGAACTCAAAAGGAAGGAATGAACACATCCTCCTGGAGGGAATAAACTCGTCCTCCTTATTGTATAACTGGAGGGGATACACGCAACCTCCTGGAGGGAATAAACTCATCCTCCCAAAACATAAACTGGAGGGAATAGACTCATCCTCCTATAAGTGAACATGAATCCTGAAGACTGTTTTCCAACTTTCTCCCAAGGAAGGAACTTCAGGAAACAAGAACAGAACCTGAAACAGATTCACAGCATACAGACAATCATACAGGGAGGGCTCATGGCTTCATCTGCTATGACTAAAGGAAAGAAAATTACCAAGGTAAGAACCTAATTTTCCCTTCCTTGTCATCAAGCAGATGAAGCCATTAAGTATGGGATGTAACAAAGCAATCCCTATATAGGGTGGGAACAGGTCACACCACGCGCTAGCACTTGTGCTCCAAAACGCGCATCCCTCCTAGCAGCCACATCCAGCCTGTAATGTCGGGCAAAAGAGAGCTTAGAAGCCCATGTTGCTGCACTGCATATCTCTTGACGAGAGAGTGCTCCAGTTTCAGCCCAAGAGGAAGAAATCGCTCTGGTAAGAATGAGCCTTAAAGGCTACAGGCGGACACCGGCCGGCAAGCAGATAAGCTGAAAAGATAGTTTCTTTGAGCCAGCGGGCAATAGTGGCTTTAGACGCTGGAGACCCTCTGCGAGGACCTGATAGCAAAACAAACAGATGATCATAGATCCTGAAAGAGATAGTAACTCGCACATACTGCAGCAGCGCCCTGCGCACATCCAACAGGTGCAACTGCCCAAAAGATTCTGGAAACTCCTCCTTATCAAAGGAGGGCAAGAAAATAGGCTGGTTTAGGTGAAACGCTGAAACCACCTTAGGCATGAAGGAAGGCACGGTTCGAACCGTGACCCTGGACTCTGAGAATTGCAGAAATGGGTCTCTACAGGACAGCGCCTGGAGCTCTTACACCCGTCTCGCCGAAGTAATGGCCACAAGAAAAAACGGCATTTAGTGTCAAATCTTTCTCCGATGCTCGCCGAAGCGGCTCAAAAGGAGAAGCCTGCAGGCCTTCAAAACTAGCCCCAGGTTCCAAGCTGGACAGGGTGCCCGCACGGAAGGCCGGAGCCGAAGCACCCCACTAAGAAACCGTGCCATATCTGGATGAGCAGCTAAAGACACGCCTCCAACCTTACCACGAAGGGAGGCCAACGCTGCCACTTGCACCTGCAGGGAATTATAGGCCAAGCCTATTTGTACATCATCCTGCAAAAAATCCAGAATCGGCGAGACAGGAGCCCGCATGGGTGTGATCGCTTTTGAAGCACACCAAGACTCAAACTGGCGCCAAATCCTGGCATAAGCCACGGAAGTGGAACGCTTGCGGGCCTGCAGGAGAGTGGAAATGACTGTGTTTGAATAGCCTTTGTCCCTCAATTGCGCCCTCTCAATCGCCATGCCATAAGACCAAAGCGGCAGGCGTCCTCAATGGCTACCGGGCCCTGTGACAACAGGTTTGGTACCAGAGGTAAAGGAAGGGGAGCCTCCACTAGCATCTGTTGGAGGTCCGCATACCAAGGCCTCCTGGGCCAATCCGGGGCGATGAGGACCACTTCTCCTGGGTGCAGCCGAATCCGCAGGAGCACGCACCCTATCAAGGGCCACGGAGGGAACACATAGTAGGCCCGGAGGCCAGGGCTGAGTCAAGGCATCCAACCCTGCCGAGCGAGGATCTCTCCATCTGCTGAAGAAGCACGGGACTTTGGCATTTGAACTTGTCGCCATAAGATCCATCACGGGCTTGCCCCATTTGGCACATATCTGCAGGAATACTTCGTCTGCTAGTTCCCATTTGGCTGGATCGATCTGATGCCTGCTTAGATAATCGACTTGCACGTTGCTCTGACCTGCAATGTGAGCTGCCGACAGAAACTGAAGATGCAGCTCGGCCCAGTGGCAAATCTGTTCGGCCTGCGCTCTGCACCGAGTGCCGCCTTGTCGATTTATGTAGGCCACTGCTGTCGTGTTGTCCGACATCACTCTGACAGCCAATCCTTCCAGGGTCACTTGAAAGGCCAGAAGCGCCTGAAACACCGCTTTCAACTCTACTACTACTACTACTACTATTTAGCATTTCTATAGCGCTACAAGGCATACGCCAGGCGGTTGATGGACCACTCCGATCCTCGGGTGTCCAGAGACCCTGGGCATGCTTCCCCTTGCAATGTGCGCCCCAGCCCTTCAGGCTGGCATTTGTCACTACTAGACACCAATCGGGGAGCGCCAGCGGCATTCCTCGCCGCAGCATGCTGTCTGAGAGCCACCACTCCATACTGAGTCGGGCCACAGGGAACCAAGAAAGTCTGCATTGATAATCCTGAGAAACTGGAGACCATCTTTGAAGTAGGGAATACTGTAGAGGTCTCAGGTGCGCTCTCGCCCAAGGCACCACTTCCAATGTGGCTGTCATCGATCCCAGCAGCTGGACAATGTCCCAAGCTCGTGGGCGGGGCATCCTCAGGAGCAGACGGACCTGATTCTGAAGCTTGCACTGCCTTAGCTCGGGTAGGTATACATAGCCCGAGTCTGTGTCGAACCTGGCCCCCAAATATTCTAGAGATTGTGAGGGGGTCAGGTGACTTTTGGCCATATTGACAACCCAGCCTAGAGACTGAACTACTGAGACCACTCTGGCTGTAGCTTGATAGCTCTCTGTTACAGAGTCTGCTCTGATGAGCCAGTCATCTAGGTATGGGTGAACCCTGATACCTTCTCGCCTGAGCAAAGCAGCTACTACCACCATTACCTTCGAAAAGGTTCGTGGAGCTGTGGCGAGGCCAAAAGGCAAGGCCCGGGAACTGGAAATGTTTTCCCAACACCGCAAACCTCAGAAACTTCTGGTGCGGGGGCCAAATTGGTATGTGCAAGTAAGCTTCTTTCAGGTCTAGAGACGTGAGAAACTCTCCTGGCTGTAACGCAGCAATGACTGAGCGCAGGGTTTCCATGTGGAAATGCCGCACTCTCAGGGACTTGTTTAATTCTTTTAAGTCCAGAATAGGGCGAAAAGACCCACCTTTTCGTGGCACTACAAAGTAGATGGAGTATCGGCCGTAGCCGTGTTCGGCGGGAAGTACCGGGGACACGGCCCCTAACTGAATCAGACCTTGTAAAGTCTCCTCTACCGCCGCCCATTTGGCGGCAGAACCGCATCAGGACTCCACAAACACGTCTCTTACTGGGGCGTTGAATTCTATTCTGTAGCCATCTCTGATCAGGTCCAGAACCCACTGATCTGAGGAAATATTGGCCCATTCCTCGGCAAAGAGGGAAAGATGTCCTCTGATGACAGGAAGCGAGGAGGGGGCTGGCGCACCATCATTGAGAGGGTCGCCCCTGAACTCCAGGCCTAGAGCCGGTGGCTGCGGAATGCTTGTCCGAGCGAAAGGAGTTCCTCTGCTGAAAAACGGGCATGAGAAGTGAACCCAGCAGAACGCCCCGGGCGGGACCTTCTAGCTTCACGGAAGCGAGGTCTATAAGAGGAGTGGACCGCCTGGCCCTTGGAGGAAGGCCTTGGCCTATCTTCAGGCAAGCGCTGGGGTTTAGGATCTCCCAGGCCTTTAACAAAAAAATTTTTTCCAACTCCTCACCAAATAGGAGAAGGCCTTGAAAGGGCAACTTCACCAACCTTTGCTTAGAGGCCATGTCCGCTGCCCAATGTCGTACCAAATAAGACGGCGAGCCACCACTGCTACTGCCATTTGTTTAGCTGAAGCTCTGACAATATCGTAAAGGGCATCAGCCAAAAAGGACAAGGCCGACTCCAGCCGCGGAGCCACATCCGAGAAGGGCTCCGCTCCATCTCCGGGCTGTTCCACTGCCTGTTGCAACCACGCCATGCAGGCTCTAGCAGCATAACAACAGCATGCAGACGCCCGAACAGTAAGACCTGCAATTTCAAAGGACCGTTTAAGTGCTGCTTCCAGCCTACGGTCTTGTATATCCTTCAGGGCAACTCCTCCTTCCACAGGGAGGGTAGTTCTCTTTGTCACCACAGTGACTAGGGCATCTACTTTAGGCATTGCAAAGCGAGCCAAATGCTCCTCAGGCAGAGGGTATAATTGCCCCATAGCCCTGGAAACATTCAAAGGTCCCTCAGGGTCAGCCCACTGAGCGGAAATAAGCTCTTGGATGGATTCATGCAAAGGAAAGGCTCGAGCAGGCTTGTCACTAGCTATCCTAGGATTCACAGAGGAGGCCGTGCCACTGTCAGGCTATTCAATAGAAAGGACCTGTAGGGCATCTGAAATAAGCGCTGGCAGCTCATCACAGTGGAAAATCCTCACTGCGGAGGGATCATCCAGATCCTGTGGTAATTCTGCACCTGACTCTGGCTCCTCAGACCACGAAGGCCTGCCAGAACTCTCCGAATCCTCACAGCCCGACCACCGGGGGGGGAGGGGGGGGGGAAGGGGGGGAGTAGGAGGTGCACCACAATCTGAAGGGGAATTAGCCCTTCTACGCTTTTCTTTATGCCAATTATCAGGGAAAATAGCCTCAGTCCCAGGCCAGAATCCACCGGGGGAGACAATAGAAGGGGCCTCAGACGACCCTTGAGGGAGAGCTCTTTTCAGCATGTATGCTTTATGCAATAACACCACAAAATCAGGGGAGAAAAACTCGCCCTGGGCACCCAGATCCCGTCCGGGGCTAGCTGCTCCCTTAATAGCCTCAATTCGAGGTCCCACCCCCCCCCCCCCCGGCTCAGGGCTCTCCGCCTGTACGGAGGCCGCGCCATGCGGAGAATTCAAAATGGCGTCCGCTGCCAGCTCTGAGCGGGAAGAATCATCGCTCACCATGCTCGGGCCGGCTCTTACACCTGTACAGCACGATTTACATAGCCCCACTGCTGATTTGCGCTTGCCACACCGGGAACAGCGCTTTACATTCTCTGCAGCCATCGCCGAAAACGGCGGGAAAATTCAAAATGGCAGTTTCGCGCCAAAAACGCCCCGATCGCGGGCCCACCCCGGAGGAGTTAGAAAACACTCTTACCTCACCGGACCGAGTATCACAGCTCCGGTCCCATAGAAGAATCAAAGGAAAACCTCTGTTCCATTTTTTTTTTTTTTAATGCTGTGAGGAAAGCAGAGGTAATAAGAACTCCGGAGGCTCAGATGAGTGGGAAAGGCAGGGAAAGGCGAACCAATGTGCCTGCATCCACTGAGTGGGAAAGGACAGGGAAAAGCAAGCTAATATGTCCACATCCACGGGGGCATGGGTAAGGCAGGGAAAGGGCTAACCTATGTGCCTTCAAAGTGAAGCTGCTATAGCCTCTAACACCCCGGCTAACAACTGGCAAGCCAGGAGCCACCCCCAGGCAGATTTTTGATGGAGCTCGAAGAAGCTGCAGCCACCCTGCTTGGGGAGATAGAGAATACTGAAGAGGCAGTGGAGCTGGCTGGCCATGAGGCACTGTGAAAAGTTGAGTGCTCTCTATCTCCCCCTGCTGGTTGATGGACACAACCCATACGTAATGGCTTCATCTGCTTGATGACAAGGAATACCTAGTTTCCTACGGCAGCCCAAGTCTGAAGCATAAAATATAAAAACTCAGTTGTTTGTGTAGTAAAAAAAAAAAGCTCACTACACATGCGAGTTTAAAGAAAAAAGAAAAACCCAAAAAGCAGGTGTTCTCCGAGGACAGCAGGCATATATGTAGCTGCCATCATCCACAGAGCCCAGTGTGAACACTGCCAGTGCCCCATCTCGCATGCAAGGGTATCTTCTTGCCTGATGCTCGAGCATAGAACCAGCATTATAGTACAAAAGCTAAGACAACAACTCCAAGTGGAGGCAGGAGGGATGCAATATTATGATGTCTGCTTGTCATCAGAGAAAGCATAGTTAGTTACCTATAGCAGATTTCTCCGAGGACAAGCAGGCAAGTTTTATAACTAACTGAAGTAGAAAGTAAGGGTTGGGGGGGGGGGGGGGGGGGGGGGGGAGAGAAAGGACTAAAGGGCGCAGTTGACAGTCAAGTAGTAAGATTTTCACAGGACTGCCTGTCCAAACCGGCTATCCCACCTGGAATTTTACTCTACACAGCAATGAGCAGTGAAGATGTGGATAGACCATGTTGCCACCTTGCAAATTTCTTTAATGGAGGAAGAATAGAAATGTGCTACTGAAGTTGCCATGGCTCTTACATTGCGAACAATGACATGGCCATGAATGGTCAGCCCAGCATGACCATACAGTCAACCAGCCAAGTTGAGATAGTATGTTAGTGATGGGAATCCCCAATCTGTTAGGGTCAAAGGATACAAAAAGCTGGGAGGACTTCATATGAGGT
Organism: Microcaecilia unicolor; assembly: GCF_901765095.1. Classification (NCBI taxonomy): domain Eukaryota; kingdom Metazoa; phylum Chordata; class Amphibia; order Gymnophiona; family Siphonopidae; genus Microcaecilia; species Microcaecilia unicolor. Next base: position 74,023 of record NW_021963352.1, read on the forward strand.
TTAGTATGTTCCAGATAATATGCTAACGCATGCTTGCAGTCCAAGGTATGCAGTGTTGCTTCTTCAACATGAGAGGAGAGTGTGGCTTCAGGAAGAAAATAGGAAGTACAATGGAATGATTAAGGTGAAACTCTGATACCACTTTAGGAAGGAATTTAGGGTAGGTTTGGAGGACAATTCTGTTGTGGTCGAACCTGGTGTAAGGTGGGTCTGCCACAAGAGCCTGAAGTTTGTTTACTCGTGTGGCAGAAATAAGTGCTATTAAGAATAGTACTTTCCAACTAAGGAACTTTAGAGAACAGGTACGGAGTGGTTCAAATGGAGGATTCATGAGAGCTGCGAGGATGACATTAAAATTCCATACCACCGGAGGCAGCTTCATAAGTGGTTTTGTATGAAATAAACCTTTCATGAATCAAACTATCAAAGAATGGACAGAAACTGGATTACCACCAACTCTTGAGTGGAAACCACTAATGGCACTCAAGTGGATCCCGATGGGAGTTGTTTTGAGGCCAGAATTAGAGAGCTGGAGTAGGTACTCCATAACAGAAGGAAGAGAACATCTAGCAGGATCAAGTGCTCTGGCTAAACACCAGAGGGAAAATCTTCTCCATTACAAACAGTAACATTTCTGCATAGAGGGCTTTCTAGAACCTAGGAGTAGCCTAGAGACATCTTCTGAAAGATTTAAAGGAGTTAAATCTATGTCGTCAAGAACCACACCGTCAGGGTTAGAGAGAGTGGGGGGACTGGACGAAGGAGGGACCCTTCATTCTGCATTATTAGGGTCAGAAAGGGATCCAACCTCAATGATTCCTTTGACAATAACTGTAGGAGAAGAGGGAACCAAATCTGTCAGGGCCAATAGGAAGCAATTAAGATAATGGTTCCTTGGTCTCGACAGAGCTTAAGAAGAGTTTTCCCAATGAAAGGAAGTGGGGGAAAGGCGTATAGAAGATCCGTTCCCCAGTGGAGCAGGAAGGCATCCAGAGCTACACGGTTGGGAGTGTACAGCCTGATACCACAATACTAGAGAGCAGCAAAAAGAAAACCCAAAGGGTAAAATGATTTGCAATTCTTAATGAATATAGGTAAAGCCCTCAGAGACCAAGGATTGACCGAGGTCTGACCTGCAAGACTAATATCTACAAGAGATTGTATGGTCTGCGGTCCTATCTCATTCATAGGGCTATGTTTTACCCATATTAGTTTGCTTATGAACAAAAAATCATTTAAGAAAATATATCAAAACAGTCAGTCTTTTTGCTGAATATTTGTTAGATAATACAATATAGATAAACGACAGAGAAAACTTCAAAACTTAGCTTTCACTGAAGTAGTGCAATAACCCCTCTGGTTGGATAAGTCTTAAATTGAATAAACAACGGGGCCCATATCGTTTCGCTTTGTTACAGGCTTCTTCAGGTTTTGCCCAATAGGATTATTAAGCAGGGGTATCACTTTACCGTGCTAAGACGTAAATCTTGGGACCAGTTCTTAACAGTCCCGAAATCTTTTCAAACCTGTACAGCCTGAAACAGAAGTGAGGAAGCTTGTTGTTCTGAGGAGAAATGAAGAGATCTATAGCTGGGGCTCCCCACTGCTAGAAAATTCGACAACCACCAACATGCTCAAGGACAACTTGTGAGGTTAAATGATTCTGCTCAATTTGTCCGCCACAGCATTCTGCTTGCCTGCTATGTAAATAGCCCTTATAGAGATTTTGCGAGAATTTGCCCAAGTCCATATCTGGATTGCCCATTGACAAAGGAAATAAGAACCTGTTCCCCCTTGTATGTTCAGGTAATACATCGCTATCTGGTTGTCCGTGCAAATGAGAACTAGCTGAGGCAGCAGTCTTGGAAAGTTTTGAGGGCATTCCAGGAGATCAATGTTTGCTTTCCTGTGGGGACCATGAACCTTACATTCGAAGACCACTGAGGTGAATACCCCAACCTACCATGGAGACATCTGTAGTGAGAACTTTCTGATGTGGATATGGCTGAAACAGAAGCCCACAGGTTAGATTCTGTGGAACCATCCACCACTGTAGAAGAGTGGCACAGTGTCTGAGTGACCTGAATTCAGGCTGAGAGCACCTCTGTGCCTTGAGACCACTGAGAGGAGAGTGGTCACTGAGGTACTAAGAAATGGAGTCAAGCTAATGGTGTTACATGGATTGTTGAAGTCATGTGGCCAAGGAGGCAGAGCAGCTGGCAAGCAGAAATCTGATTGGAACTGGAGATCTGAGCAGAGAGGTGCACAATATTTTCCAATCTTGATTGTGGTAGGTAAGCTTGACCATAAACAGCATCCAGGAGTGCCCTGATAAATTCTAAGGTTTGAACAGGTTAAAGATGTAATTTACACAAAGCTAAGGAGTTCTAGGAGATGTATGGTGGAAACAATGGACACCTGCACCTACTGTTGGGAGGCCACTCTGATTAATCAGTCATCAAGGTAGGGGAAGACAGGTATGCCCCACCTGCACAGTGTCACAGCTACTATTATCAGGCATTTTGTGGAAACCCAAGGTGCTGAGGCCAAGCCAACTGGCAAGACTCTTGATAATGCAGAGTCCCGCAGTAGAAATGTAGAAGCTTCCTATAAGCAGGGATAATAGATTTCTGGCTGTATGCCTCCCTGAGGTCTAGAAAGCAAATCCAGTTGAGTTGGATCATGGGAAGAAGTGATCCTGGGGAAAACATGCAGAAATTTTCCTTTGAGCAGGTATTTCTTTAAATCCAGTAGCTTAAGAATCAGTCGAACTCCCACTGTCTTTTTTGGTTTGAGAAAATACCTGGAGTAAAACCCTCAAGCCCTCTCTGGCAGAAAAACTGGTTTATAGCATAACATAAGAATAGTTATACTGGGTCAGACCAACAGTCCTCCTAGCCCAGCATCCTGCTTCCAGCAGTGGCCAATCCAGGTCACAAGTACCTGGCAGAAACCCAAACAGCAGCAACATTATATACTACCAAAACCAGGGCAAGCAGTGGCTTCCCCCATGCCTCTCTCAATAGCGGACTGTGGACTTTTCCTTCAGAAACCTGTCCAAACCTTTTTAAAATCCAGATACACTAACCGCTGTTACCACATCTCTGGCAGCAAGTTCCAGAGCTTAACTATTCTTTGCATGAAAAAATATTTCCTCCTGTTTTAAAAGTATTATCATGTAATTTCATCAAGCGTCCCCTAGTCCTTGTACTTTTTGAAAAGAGTGAAAAATTGATTAACTTTTACCTGTTCTACACCACTCAGAATTTTATAGTCCTCAATCATATCTCCCCCTCAGCCGTCTTTTCCAAACTGAAGAGCCCTAACCTCTAGCTTTTCCTCGTATGGGAGGAGTTCCATCCCCTTTATCATTTTGGTAACTCTTCTTTGAACCTTTTCTAATTCTGCTATAGCTTTTTTAAAATACGGTGACCAGAACTGAATGCAATACTCAAGGTGATGTCGCACCATGGAGCGATACAGAGACATAATATTCTTGGTCTTATTTTGCATCCTTTTCTTAATTCCTAGCATCCTATTTGCTTTTTTGGCTGCCGCAGCCACACACTGTACAGAAGATTTCAGTGTATTGTCTACAAAAACACCTAGATCTTTTTCTTGAGTGCTGATTGCTAAGATGGACCCCAGCATCAGGTAACTGATTTGGATTATTCTTCCCAATGTGCATCACTATGCATTTGTCCACATTAAATTTCATCTGTCATTTGGATGCCCAGTCTTCCAGTTTCCTAAGGTCTTCCTGCAATTTTTCACAGTCCACATGTTTTGACAACTTTGAATAATTTGTCATCTGCAAATGTAATCACCTCGCTCATAAGCACATATGTATTGCCATACTGGGACAGACCAAAGGTCCATCAAGCCCAGCATCCTGTTTCCAACAGTGGCCAATCCAGGTCACAAATACCTGGCAAGATCTCAAAAAAGTACAAAACATTTTATACTGCTTATCTCAGAAATAGTGGATTTTCCCCGTCCAATTTAACAATGGTCTATGGACTTTTCTTTTAGAAAGCCGTCCAAACCTTTTTTAAACTCTGCTAAGCTAACTGCCTTTACCACATTCTCTGGCTTGTTGTTCCATTTTCCAGATCATTTATAAATATGTTAAACAGCACCGGTCCCAGTACAGATCCCTGTGGCACTCCACTATTCATCCTTCTCCATTGAGAAAAATGGCCATTTAAACCTACCCTACATGTTTTCTGTCCAACTACTAACCTAATCCACAGGACATTGCCTCCTATCCCATGACTTTTTAATTTTCTCAGAAGTCTCATGAGGAACTTTGTCAAAAGCTTTCTGAAAATCTCGATATACTACATCAACCGATTCCCCTTTTATACACTTATTTATGCCTTCAAAGAAATGAAGCAAATTGGTGAGGCCAAGACTTACCTTGGCTGAATCCACACCAACTCTGTCCCATTAAAACATGTTTGTGTGTTCCATAGTTTTATTTTTTATAATAGTTTCCACTATTTTGGCTGGCACTGAAGTCAGGCTTACTAGTCTGCAATTTCCCGATCACCCCTGAAACCTTTAAAAATCAGCATTACATTGGCCACCCTCCAATCTTCAGATGTTACGGACAACTTCACAGGTTACAGATCACAAACAACAGACCAGCAATTTCATGTTTGAATTATTTCAGTACCCTGGGGCGTATACCATCCAGTCCAGGTGATTTATCACTCTTTAACTTGTCAATTTGGCTCAGTACATCTTCCAGGATCATCAAGGTTTCTTTCAATTCCTCCACATCGTCACCCTTGAAAACCATTTCTGGTACAGGTAGATCTTACATCTTCTTCCGTAAAGACCGAAACAAATAGTAACATAGTAACATAGTAGATGACGGCAGAAAAAGACCTGCCCAACAAGATAACTCATATTTGCTGCTTTTTGTATATACCCTACTTTGATTTGTACCTGTGCTCTTCAGGGCACAGACCGTATAAGTCTGCCCCGCACTATCCCCGACTCCCAACCACCAGCCCCACCTCCCAATCACCGGCTCTGGCACAGACCGTATAAGTCTGCCCAGCACTATCCTCACCTCCCCACCACCAGCCCTGCCTCCCAACCACCGGCTCTGGCACAGACCGTATAAGTCTGCCCCGCACTATCCCCGCCTCCCAACCACCAGTCCCGCTTCCCACCACCGGCTCTGGTACAGACCGTATAAGTCTGCCCAGCACTATCCTCGCCTCCCAACCACCAGCCCCGCCTCCCGATCTTGACTAAGCTCCTGAGGATCCATTCCTTCGGCACAGGATTCCTTTATGCTTATCCCACGCATGTTTGAATTCCGTTACCGTTTTCATTTCCACCACCTCCCGCAGGAGGGCATTCCAAGCATCCACTACTCTCTCCGTGAAAAAATACTTCCTGACATTTTTCTTGAGTCTGCCTCCCTTCAATCTCATTTCATGTCCTCTCATTCTACCACCTTCCCATCTCCGGAAAAGGTTCGTTTGCGGATTAATACCTTTCAAATATTTGAACGTCTGTATCATATCACCCCTGTTTCTCCTTTCCTCCAGAGTATACATGTTTAGTTCAGCAAGTCTCTCCTCATACGTCTTGTAACGCAAATCCTATACCATTCTCGTAGCTTTTCTTTGCACCGCTTCAATTCTTTTTACATCCTTAACAAGATACGGCCTCCAAAACTGAACACAATACTCCAGGTGGGGCCTCACCAACGACTTATACAGGGGCATCAACACCCCCTTTCTTCTGCTGGTCACACCTCTCTTTATACAGCCTAACAACCTTCTAGCTACGGCCACCGCCTTGTCACACTGTTTCGTCGCCTTCAAATCCTCAGATACTATCACCCCAAGATCCCTCTCTCCGTCCGTACCCATCAGACTCTCCCCGCCTAACACATACGTCTCCCGTGGATTTCTACTTCCTAAGTGCATCACTTTGCATTTCTTCGCATTGAATTTTAATTGCCAAACCTTAGACCATTCTTCTAGCTTCCGTAGGTCCTTTTTCATGTTTTCCACCCCGGAGGGGTGTCCATTCTGTTACAGATCTTAGTATCATCCGCAAATAGGCAAACTTTACCTTCTAACCCTTCGGCAATGTCACTCACAAATATATTGAACAGAATCGGCCCCAGCACCGATCCTTGAGGCACTCCACTACTTACCTTTCGCTCCTCCGAGCGAATTCCATTCACCACCACCCTCTGGCGTCTGTCCGTCAACCAGTTCCTAATCCAGTTCACCACTTCGGGTCCTATCTTCAGCCCATCCAGTTTATTTAAGAGCCTCCTCAGTCATTCATTTTCTCTGCTATGGCCTTGTCCTCTCTGAGTGCCCCTTCATGATATAGCGGTCCCACAGATTCCCTCACAGGTTTTCTGCTTCTGATGTATCTGAACAGTGTTGCTATGAGTTTTTGTCTCTGCTGCAAATTTTTCTTCCTATTCACTTTTAGCCTTCTTGATCAACTGCAACATTACAAACATAAAAGAGTCAAGTCTTCCGGCACTGGACACTTACAAAAGTGCCCAGTGCCGGAAGACTGACTCCATCCTTGCGAAACAGGGAACCCGGGACAGGAGTGACACAATTTTGATTTTTCCAAGGTAAGTACTGTGAAACAATATGTATACTGGCAACTGTTGGTCTTGTTAATGAGCATTATTTTCAAGTTATATTCTGTAGCAGTAAGAGTTATTACTACATAAGGACTTTGTCTATATTCACCAGTGGAGTGTTTTTAATGACCGATGATTATAGTGAGCACCCTTATATTGAAGGCTTACCTTACGAATGGGCACATCTTCTGTTGTTTTCTCCAGTTTTAGAACATTTGCAGTTCTTCTGGTACAGATTATCTATGCAGAATTTGCTATATATATTTTTTTGGTGGTTTAAATTCTAGATTCCTTGTGTGAGTGTAATTGAAATCACCATTATAATGTTGCCCAATTTGTCAGCTTTCCTAATTTCTATAAACATTTCTTCGTCTGTTTGTTCTGTCCTGGTGGACGGTAATACAACCCTACCGGTATACTCTTTCCCTTCACATATGAAATTTCCACAAGGATTCCACGCTGCCATCTGTTTCATGTAGAATATTTATTTTGTTTGACTCAATTACCTCTTTATAGCACAACCCCTCCCCCCCATTTGATCCACTCTATCATTATGATATAATTTGTACCCTGATAACACCTGTTGATTGTCCTCCTTCCACCAGGTCTCCGAGATGCCGGAGGGCAGAGAGCTTCTCCGAAGTATGTTTTGTTTTATTTTTTTAGGTAGTTGAAACGAGACTCTTTTGGTGGATGGCCAGGAGGTCTTTCCTAAAGCAGAGCATAACCACGCTGAATGATCCAAAGTACCCAACGGTCAGACGTTATGAGGGGCCACTTCTCGAAATAGGATCAGCCTGCCTCCCATAAGTAGATTGCTTGGCAAGGTAAGCAGATGATGGCTATGAACTCTAGGAAGGAGTAAAAAAAACTTGGTTGCTGTTTATGCTGAGAAGCAGCCTGTGATTTCTGTGCCTGCTGCTGCCTTGGGCATGAGCACTGGGACCTAGGCTACTGAGGAGCAGCAGTAGGATTGTAACGGTGTTTAGAGGTATAGTAATAAAATTGCCGAAACCCTCCCAAAAATCTTCTAGAAGATATAGCAGAAGGCTGTGGCATAGAAAGAGTTTTAATGGTATCTATGTTTTTTTATGTTGGTTTTTTTTTTTTTTTAAAATCAGATTAGCTACCTCCTCAACTTTGTCACCGAACAAATTGTCTCCATGATGAGAGACATCAGCTAGGCATTCCTGGGCTGCAGGTTCGAGGTTGGAGAGACTGAGCTAGGAAAGGCATCAAATGGCTACTCCCAAGGCAGAGATGCGAGAAGACACTAAGGTTTCAAAGGCCTACCTTGCCAGATATTTGTGGCCATACAGTTTTCCTGTGAAGTTTAAGAAACTCAGAGGCTTTTTAAGGAAGAAGGAAGTCTGCAAAGGAGAGAGCACTCTATATTAGTGACTAAATAAATTGAGGAATAAAGCTGATAATCTAACATACAGTTGATTAACACAGAGGCTTGAAATGCTCACCTGCCAAAAGAGTCTAGTGTTCTAGCTTCTCTGCCTGGAGGAGCAGAAGCATGAGATCTTGCACTGCGACTGTGTTTTAATGCAGATTCCACAACTAAGGAACACTGAATAATTGTGGTTTTTCAAACCCAGTGCGCATTTCTGTCTATACATAGTATCAATTTTCTTTGGCGCAACCTGAGCTGTTGATAGTCTAGGAGGAGAGTTCTTCCTCAGTCTCCAGTCTGAAAGGTATGGCCTGGGCCATCTCGCAGACAAAACCAGGAAAGGTTATATTTTCTGGGGGAGACTTACGTCTTTCAGGTGGCAAAGAATGCTCAAGACAGAATACCATGGGACTCCTGAGCTGAGAGGTCCTGCAGATCTTGGTCAAATTCCCAGGGGAGGTCCTCTTGGGAAGTTTGTGGAAGAGCATTGAGGCAATACTTCCTATGCCAGTGTTGACGCATCCATTCGTCAGGTTCATGCTGCCCCCGACAATCGATGCTGAGCTGGTGTGCGGGACCTCTTCTGTGACTGCCGCTCCGATGTATTCTCGGGCTGGGCTGAGGCTGGCCAAGCACTCTGCAAGTCTGATTAGACTGCGAACGGTAGCCCCAATAGCTCTTCCTTGAGCATAGCCTGGCTTTCCTCCTTCAGAGGTGTCGGTACCGTCTGGGAAACTGGTGTGGAGGCAGCCTGAAGCATAGACTGTCTAGACGTGGAAGACCTCGAGGACCCCAAATACTCTCATTGAGGAGTAATCAGTTGAAGAAAAGGAGAGCGATCACTGTAGCATCGACACATCCTTTGTGAAGATGCCGACGCTTCTTAGGTTTTATTATGCTGCAGGTTCCTCGAAACACACAGTATCAACAGTGAGGACGTGGAGTCCTTACACGGCCACAGTACAGAGTCTGATGCCAAGCATTCCCGATGCAGCATTGGTGCACCTGATATTGATGCAGGTTCCACATCCAGTGCCAAGTCCCATGCCATGCTCTAAGCAGAACCAAAGTTTGTTTTTCTGCAGGTTATAAGTGTCCTTATTTTCATGTGCAGACAGCGGTCACAGGACCGTGCTCCAGACCCAAGCACTAAACACACCAGCTATGGGGGGGTGGGGGGAGGGGTCAGTGCCCGAGATAGTCCTATTTAGGGTAAATTTAACTAAGAGAAAAAGAAGAAATATGAAAGAAAAAAAGTGTCCCAAAAAAAGAAAAATTTGACACACTGAGATTAGAAACCCAACCTCTCTGCTCTGCAGAAAAAGCAAGATTGCTGGTCCCACGCTCGAGCGTCAGAAGGGTAAGACACCTGTGCATGTGCAGTAGGGGCATTGCCTCAAGTTTAAAAAGTGACAGTGCACTATGGCAGTGTCCACACTGGGCTCCATGGATGTCATCATCCACATGTGACAATATCATGACTGCTTGTCCTTGGGAAAACTTACTTATAGACTGAAAAGTGTTACAAGCTGTACAGCTATTTTTATATAACCAGTTTGTTGGGCCACTGTATATGTGCAGAGAGCATATATGCAGCATGCTATCTGCCCCTGTTATCTTCAGCCACAGCAGGGAAAGCTGAGGGGTTGACCTGCAGATATATGATTTTGGTCTCAGTGAATGGTAGCTGGTAGAACATAGACTGCATGTGATTGCTACTGTGGTAATTAATTATGCTGCTGGCAGGTGTGCCTGAAAAGTAGTGCAGCGCTGGGTCCTGCTAGCTGCTAAAAAAAGGGGGAACAGCAGGATGATGGCAAATGTAGAGGGAGGAGGGCAAGGAAGTAGACTATCAGTGTGTCATTTTTGACAGGCTCCTTTAGCTAGTATGCAATAAAGCAAAGTTTCTTACCTGAAGCAGGTATTCTCCGAGGACAGCAGGCTGGATATTCTCACGTGTGGGTGACGTCACGTCGGCCCCCGGAGGATTTTCAGCAAAAAATCTCTAGAAGTCTCTTCTTGAGCGTTCCGCCGCGCATGGAGTTCGTACTGTGCGTGCGTGCACGTAGTTTCCCACCCGTCGCGCGGTCATACTCCTCAGTTGAATCCAATAGATAGAAAGAAAGACAACTCCAAAGGGGAGGTGGGAAGGTTTGTGAGAATATACAGCCTGCTGTCCTCGCAGAATACCTGCTTCAGGTAAGAAACTTCGATTTCTCAGAGGACAAGCAGGCTGATATTCACACGTGTGAGGTATCCCTAGCCCCCAGGCTCACTCAAAACAATAACCATTGGTCAATTGGACCTCGCAACGGCGAGGCCATAACAAAGATTGACCTGAAACCAGAAACAGCTAACAGAGTGCAGCCTGGAACAGAATAAAAATGGGCCTAGGGGGGGTGGAGTTGGATTCTAAACCCCCAAACAGATTCTGCAGCACCGACTGCCCAAACCGACTGTCGCGTCGACTGTCCTGCTGAAGGCAGTAATGAGATGTGAATGTGTGGACTGATGACCAAGTCGCAGCCTTGCAGATCTCTTCAATAGTGGCTGACCTAAGATAAGCCACTGACGCAGCCATGGCTCTAACATTATGAGCCGTGACATGGCCCTCTAAAATCAGCCCAGCTTGGGCATAAGTGAAGGAAATGCAATCTGCTAGCCAATTAGATATGGTGCGTTTCCCGACAGCAACTCCCCTCTTGTTGGGATTAAAAGAAACAAACAACTGGGTGGACTGTCTGTGGAGGCTTGTCCGCTCCACGTAAAAGGCCAATGCTCTTTTGCAGTCCAAAGTGTGCAGCTTGCTTTCGCCAGGACGGGTATGAGGACGGGGAAAGAATGTTGGCAAGACAATCGACTGGTTCAGATGGAACTCAGACACCACCTTCGGCAGTAACCTAGGGTGCGCGCGGAGGACTACTCTGTTATGATGAAATTTAAGATAAGGAGCATGAACCACTAGAGCCTGAAGCTCACTGACCCTAGGAGCTGAAGTAACAGCCACCAAGAAAATGACCTTCCAGGTCAAGTACTTCAGGTGGCAGGAATTCAGTGTCTCGAAAGGGGGTTTCATCAGCTGGGTGAGAACGACATTGAGATCCCATGACACTGGAGGAGGCTTGACAGGGGGCTTTGACAAAAGCAAACCTCTCATGAATCGAACAACTAAAGGCTGTCCAGAGATAGGCTTACCTTCTACCCGATGATAAGCACTAATCGCACTAAGGTGAACTATTACTGAGTTGGTCTTGAGACCAGACTCTATAAGTGTAGAAGGTATTCAAGCAGGGTCTGTGTAGGACAAGAAAAAGGATTTAGGGCCCTGCTGTCACACCAGACGACAAACCTCTTCCATTTAAAGGAGTAACACCTTTTAGTGGAATCTTTCCTGGAAGCAAGCAAGACTTGGGAGACACCCTAAGACCCAAGGAGGCGAATTCTAAGCTCTTAACATCCAGGCCGTGAGAGCCAGAGACTGGAGGCTGGAATGTAGAAGCGCCCCCTCGTTCTGAGTAATGAGGGTTGGAAAACACTCCAATCTCCACGGTTCTTCGGAAGATAACTCCAGAAGAAGAGGGAACCAGATCTGAGGGGGCCAAAACGGCGCAATCAGAATCATGGACCCTCGGTCTTGCTCCAGTTTCAGCAAAGTCTTCCCCACCAGAGGTATGGGAGGATACGCATACAGAAGGCCTGTCCCCCAATGAAGAAGAAAGGCATCCGACGCTAGCCTGCCGTGGGCCTGTAGTCTGGAACAGAACTGAGGGACCTTGTGATTGAATTGAGTGGCAAAAAGATCCACCGAGGGGAAGCCCCACTCTCGGAAGATCTTTCGGGCTACAGTCATGTTCAACGACCACTTGTGAGGTTGCATTATCCTGCTCAGTCTGTTGGCCAGACAGTTGTTTACGCCTGGTAGATAAAGGCTTGGAGAAACATGCCGTATTGGCGAGCCCACAGCCACATCTGGACGGCTTCCTGACACAGAGGGCGAGATCCGGTGCCCCCCTGCTTGTTGACGTAGTACATGGCAACCTGGTTGTCTGTCTGAATTTGAATATTTTGATTGGACAGCCGATCTCTGAAAGCCTTTAGGGCGTTCCAGATCACTCGCAACTCCAGGAGGTTGATCTGAATACGCTTTTCCTGAAGGGACCAAGCTCCTTGAGTATGAAGCCCATCTACATGCGCTCCCCACCCTAGGAGGGATGCATCCGTCATCAGCACTTTTTGTGGCTGAGGGATTTGGAAGGGGCGCCCCAAAACCAGATTGGACCGAACTGTCCACCACTGAAGGGAATTCCGAAAGTCGGTGGACAGCTGGATCACATCCTCTAGATCCCCTTTAGCTTGAAACCACTGGGAAGCTAGGGTCCACTGAGCTGATCTCATGTGTAGGCGTGCCATGGGAGTTACATGAACCGTGGAAGCCATGTGCCTTAGCAGTCTCAACATCTGCCGAGCAGTGATCTGCTGAGACGCTTGAACCCTGGAGACCAGAGACAGAAGGTTGTCCGCTCTTGTCTCGGGAAGATAGGCACAAGCTGTCTTCGCGCACAACAGAGACCCTATGAATTCCAATTTTTGAACTGGGATTAGATGGGACTTTGGGTAATTGATTACAAACTTCCGGTGAGCTGGAAGTATCGAGATGTGAGTGTAAGCATCCTTTAAGTCCAGAGAGCATAGCCAATCGTTTTCCTGATTCATGGGAAGAAGGGTGCCCAGGGAAATCATCCTGAACTTTTCTCGGACCAGATATTTGTTCAGGCCCCATAGGTCTAGGATGGGACGCATCCCCCCTGTTTTCTTTTGCACAAGTACCTGGAATAGAATCCCAGCCCTTCCTGCCCTGGTGGAACGGGCTTGACCACAATGGCGCTGAGAAGGGTGGAGAGTTCCTCTGCAAGTACTTGCCTGTGCTGAGAGCGGAAAGATTGAGCTCTCGGTGGGCAATTTAAAGGTTTGGATTCCAGATTGAGGGTGTATCCCTAACCGGATTATTTGAAGAACCCACTGGTTGGAGGTTATAAGAGGCCACCTTTGGTGAAAAATTTTTAACCTCCCTCCTACTGGTAAGTCGTCCGGCACGGATACTAGTAGTGAGGCTATGCTCAACTGGAGCCAGTCAAAAGCCTGTCCCTGGTTTTTGCTGGGGAGCTGCAGGGGCCTGCTTTGGCGCACGCTGTTGACGAGAACGAGCGCGCTGGGGCTGAGCCTGAACCGGCTGCCGGGAAGTAGGGGTGTACCTACGGCCCCTAGAGACGTAGGGAGCACCTGCTTTCCCTCTAAAAATTTCCTAGATGAGGAAGTAGATGCAGAAGGCGCCCGGCGGGAGAGAGAGTCCATAGCGTTATCACGCTGATAGAGATGATCAGCTCTTCAACTTTCTCACCAAAAAGATGATCCCCCCCCCCCCCCGGCAAGGGATATCCGCAATCTTCTGCTGAGTTCGTTCCTCCAGGTTAGAGGCACGCAGCCATAAGAGTCTGCGCATCACTATACCCATAGCAGAGAATCTGGATGTCACATCACAAGTGTCGTAAATACCCCTAGACAGGAATTTGCGACACGCCTTCTGCTGCCTGACCACCTGGCGAAAAGGCTCAGCCTGCTCCGGCGGGAGCGCATCAACCAAGCTCTCAAGCTGCCTCACTGAGTTCCGCAAATGAATGCTCGTGTAGAGCTGGTATGATTGAATTTTGGACGCGAGCATGCCAGCCTGATACGCCTTCCTCCCAAAAGAGTCCAAAGTTCTGTGTTCCCAACCCGGGGGCGCCGAGGCAAAGTTCCTAGAACTTTTGGCCCTTCTGAGAGCAGAATCCACCACCGCAGAATCATGAGGCAACTGAGGCCGGATGAAACTGGGTTCTCTGTGGATCCGGTACTGGGACTCAGCCTTTTTCGGAACAGTTGGGCATGAAGGAGGCTTTCCCCAATTCCTCATCAGCACTTCCTTGAGTGTATCATGAAAAGGAACTGTGGTGGAAGACTTAGGTGGAGATGGATAATCCAGGACCTCGAGCATCTTAGCCCTGGGCTCATCCACAGTCTCCACAGGGAAAGGAATAGCCTTAGACATTTCCCGCACAAAAGAGGAGAAAGACTTAACTTTCCAGAGGGGAGAGCTGCTTCTGAGGTGAGGGAGTTGAATCAGATGGAAGACATAGAGAGTCCTTGGCAGAGAAAAGTCCAGGCCTGTCATCATCATCAGATAGGGCCAAAAGCTCAGAAAGAGCAGCCTGGATCTGAGCCTGTCTCGACGAGGAAGTATGACTTCAATGACGGTGTCGAGAAGTCGACTCCCTTAAAGACTCCAGTGAAGCTTCCTCCACCAACGACAATGGAGAGTCGACCCGGGTGGCTGCCGACTCCGGTACCACAAGCGGTGCCGGAGAAGGCGACCTCACCACAGGGAAAAGGCTAGGTGCCGCAGGAGCATCCGGCACCAACGGTGCCGGACGCAATTGGTGCAGCACTGCTTCCATAAAATTGGGAAACAGCCTTAATGCGCTCATCAAGAGAAGCTGTCAAGGAAGGCTGCGGTGCCGGTGTGGGCTTCGGAGGCAGAATCTGCAGGGGTTGGGGAGCCGGTACCGGACTGCCAGACGACCGTCGCGCCGACACCTCCATCACAGAGGGAGAGCGATCCTCTCGGCGTCGACGCTTCTCGGGTGCCGAATGCTTCGACAACTCGGAGCTCCCGGTACCATGTCGAGAAGGAGAACAATGACGGTGCTTCTTGACCTTCGCCCGATGCCCGTCATCGAGACTCCTTGGTACCGGTGAGGAAGACGTGGAATCCACATGTCTCCTCGGGGCCGGTCCGAGACAGGTTGGTCCCGGGGGGCCTGCAAAGCAGGAGGCGCCGAGGCGGGTGGAGACCCACTCAATGTATCACTACTCCCAGCATGCATCGGTCTTTTGGCAGCCTTTACCCGGTCTCCCGACGCCAACGCAGCCCTCGATGTCAACGCCGTCAACGCCGAGGTACCGGACCCAAAAAGCTTCTCTCTCTGAGCTTCCCTCGAGAGCTGGGTGCGTTTCTTCATCTGAAGACTCAACTTACAGCTCTCCGGGCGATGGTCGGGCCCAAGACACTGAAGGCACCAGGAGTGCGGATCATTGCCAGAGATGGTCCGGTTTGCAGCGGGCGCATGGTTTGAAGCCGCTGGGCGTCTTCAATGACATGGTGGGGAAAATAACCTTTGCGAAATCAAAAGATGCGATTGTGTCAGAAAAATAGACACAAAGAAAAAACCCGACTGAGCGGCCTAATAGTGGTCACAACGAAAAATAAAGGAAACTTATCAAAAAGGCAAAAAAACTAGAAAATAAGGTAAAAAAAATTTTTTTTTCTCCTTTAGAACAAATTAAACGCTCTTCCGACGAAAGAGAAGAAATTTCACTCAGAGAGGTAGAAGAAACGCGAAGCGCTCAAAAGAACTCCGTGTCTCCTCAGACGCGGAAAAGAAGAAACTGAGGAGCGTGATTGCGAGACGGGCGGCAAACTACGTGCACACATGCGCAGTACGAACGCCACGCTCCAGAAGAGACTTCTAGAAATTTTTTGCTGAAAATCCTCCGGGGACCGACGTGACGTCACCCACACATGAGAATATCAGCCTGCTTGTCCTCGGAGAAAGACCAATCTGATTCTTATTTTTTGTAAGTTGAATAGGGGTCATTCCATGCCAAGCGGTCTAATCCTTCCCACCATCATGTTCTCCAATTTTGTTCAAATTTTATCTGTTGCGCGAGTCAAGTGTTAAACGAAGTTTCCCAAAACTTGAGGTCTCTAACTGCAATAATTGCAGATCTAGACCTCCTTTTCTGAAAGGTTGTCAGTCCATGAGCGCGCAACATTTACCAAAATGCCATTTTTGGGGTCTAATAAAATCCAAAAACATTTATAAGAATGGCTAAAAAACTCAAATCCTGTACAGTTTTTGATGCTAATTCCGATGAAATACATTTTAACATTATGGATGCAAAATCCAGTCAAACAAGTTGACTCAAAGTGTGCTTCAAAATTGGTCGCAACTCATCGGAACATATTTGGACCAATATTCAGACCGCAACAACTTCCATGCAAACAAATATATGGACTTGAAATTTTGAACAAGCATGATGCTTGTGCTGGACATAATACTGCCAGATTTGCAACTAACCAGCATCTATAACCGCCCTGCAGGATCTCTTCAAAGTTGGCACTGTCAGCGCAAATGGTAAAATGTACCAAAGTGCAGAATGAAATGTGAACATTGTAGGATCCAGGTTATTCTCACTCTAGCACAAAGACCTCTCCTGCTTGGTGCGACATTTTACATATTTGGTCAGGTTATTATTATTAGCATTTGTTTAGCACTACCAGACGCACGCACGCAGTGCTGAAAGCGAATGATACATACCTGTAGCAGGTGTTCTCCGAGGACAGCAGGCTGATTGTTCTCACGACTGGGTTGACGTCCACGGCAGCCCCCACCAACCGGTACAAAACTTCGCGGGCGGTCCCGCACGCAGGGCACGCCCACCGCGCATACGCGGCCGTCTTCCCGCCTGTGCGCGACCGTTCCCGCTCAGTTGAATGGCAAGCAAATTAATGAGTAAACGCAACTCCAAGGGGAGGAGGGAGGGTAGGTGAGAACAATCAGCCTGCTGTCCTCGGAGAACACCTGCTACAGGTATGTATCATTCGCTTTCTCCGAGGACAAGCAGGCTGCTTGTTCTCACGACTGGGGAATCCCTAGCTCTCAGGCTCACTCAAAACAAGAACCCAGGTCAATTGAACCTCGCAATTGAGTTCAGACCTCAACCGGGCCCGGCTCGACTTCGAGGCACCGAGTTCTCGGTGGCGTCGTCGAGCGGTGGACTCCCGCACCGGCGGGGATGAAGCTCCCTCCATCGACGTCGACTGGGACTCCACCTGCGTGGCGGTCAAGACCGGCACCGCAAGCAGCGTCGAAGGCCTCGGCACCGGGCTAGAGCACGCCGGCGCCTCCATCAACGGCCTGGCGCATCAGCCCTTCCAGGATCCCCGGAAGGATGGCTCGGAGGCACTCGTCAAGGGGGCCGGTGGAGGTGCCGGTGCCAGAATCTGCTCGGGTCCAGGAGACGGCACCGAAGTGCTTGTGCCCTGACGTAGCGATACCTCTACCACCGAGGGGGAACGCTCCTCCCGGCGCTGCTGCTTCCTCAGCGTCGAGTCATCTCTGGAGCCGCTGGTAGCCACATGCGCCATGGGCGACCGATGACGGGGCTTTTTAGCCTTCTTCCGGTGCCCGTCATCAGTGCTCGGCGGTACCGAAGAGGAGGAGGTAGATCCCCCTCGGCCTCGCCACCTGTGTCCGTTTCCGTAAACCGAGACACAAGGTGCACGTCTTGGTATCGTGCTCCGGCCCGAGGCACTGGAGGCACCAAGCGCGAGTGTCGGTCTGCAAGATATGCCGGCCGCACCGACCACACTTCTTAAATCCACTCGGGACCTTCGAAGAGATTGACGGAAAAATCACGTCGGCGAAGTCAAAGTCGTCGATGGTGGTGGTAAAAAGCACACCCGAAAAATAAATCGACCGCGCGGCCACAACGAGGTTCCCCCCGCTAAAAGTACGAGGGGAGTAAAACAAAGTTTTTTTCTTGTTTTTTTTTTTTTTAATGACAACAGAACAAAAGAAAAAACAAACGAAGAAAACTCGCGTCTAAGGCGCGGTCCGGTTTCCGGGGCTGACAGAGAGAGAGAGACGAACACGGCTCTCTCCAGCGCGGAAAAGAAAAGACTGAGCGGGAACGGTCACGCACGGGCGGGAAGACAGCCGCGCATGCGCAGTGGGCGTGCCCTGCGTGCAGGACCGCCCGCGAAGTTTTGTTCCGGTTGGTGGGGGCTGCCGTGGACGTCAACCCAGTCGTGAGAACAAGCAGCCTGCTTGTCCTCGGAGAACACCTGATACAAAGAGACAGTCCCTGCTCAAAAGAGCTTACAATCTACATAATACTGTTCACAAGCTGATTCAGGCAGACTCTTTTTTAATAATTGGCTTTGAACTTTGGTACATTTTACCATTTGCGCTGACAGTGCCAACTTTGAAGAGATCCTGCAGGGCAGTTATAGATGCTGGTTAGTTGCAAATCTGGCAGTATTATGTCCAGCACAAGCATAAGGGAAAATTAGGTTCTTACCTTGATAATTTTCATTTCTTTAGTCATAGCAGATGAATCCATTACGAGTGGGTTGTGTCCATCAACCAGCAGGAGGAGATAGAGAGCACTGAAAAACCATAGTGCCTCATGGCCAGCTAGCTCCATCTGCCTCTTCAGTATTTGAAGCTTCCAAAGCAGTGTTACACCGCAAAGCATAATAACATGAACTTTCCTCACAGCGGATGAACGCCCCAGAACAGGAGCAACAATTCAAAGGAGGGACGAACTCAACCTCCTGTAACAGAACAGAAATCCTGAAGACTGTTTTCCAACTTCTCCCAATGAGGGAACATATCTACAGGAAAAACTGAACATAAAATTAACATCAAACACATAATGAACCACTGAGGGAGGGCTCATGGATTCATCTGCTATGACTAAAGGAAAACAAATTACCAAGATAAGAACCTAATTTTCCCTTCCTTGTCATCAAGCAGATGAATCCATTACAAGTGGGATGTATCAAAGCAATCCCTAGATAGGGTGGGAACAAGCCACACCACGCGCCAGCACTTGTGCTCCAAAATGCGCATCTCTCCTGGCAGCCACAGCCAGCCTGTAATGTCGGGCAAAAGAGAGCTTAGAAGCCCATGTCGCTGCACTGCATATCTCTTGAAGAGAGAGTGCTCCAGTTTCAGCCCAGGAAGAGGAAATCGCTTTTTTGGAATGTGCCTTAAAGGCTTCAGGTGGAGGCCGGCCAGACAGCAAATATGCTGAAAAAATAGCTTCTTTGAGCCAACGGGCTATAGTGGCCTTAGACGCTGGAGACCCTCTGCACGGACCTGACAATAGAACAAAAAGATGGTCAGAGGTCCTGAAGGCATTTGACATGCGCAGATATTGCAACAGAGCCCTTCGCACATCCAGAAGGTGCAACTGCCCAAATGATTCTGGAAATTCCTCTTTAGAAAAGGAAGGCAGGAAAATAGGCTGGTTTAGGTGAAACGCTGAAACCACCTTAGGCATGAAGGAAGGCACCATACGTACCATAACTCCGGACTCTGAGAATTGCAGAAATGGGTCTCGACAGGACAGCACCTGGAGCTCAGATACCCGTCTCGCCGATGTCACGGCCACCAAAAAAACCGTCTTTAAGGTCACATCCTTCTCCGAAGCTCGCCTAAGCGGCTCGAAGGGCGAACATTGAAGGGCCTTTAAAACTAAACCCAGGTTCCAGGCCGGACACGGAGCCCGCACGGGAGGACGGAACCGAAGCACCCCTCTAAGAAACCGTGTCACATCCGGGCAAGCAGCCAGAGAGAGGCCAGAGACCTTCCCTCGAAAACATGCTAAGGCTGCCACTTGACGCAGGGAATTATAGGCCAAGCCTTTTTGTAAACCATCCTGCAAAAAGTCAAGTTTCGGCGAGACAGAAGCCCGCATGGGTGTGATCACTTTAGAAGCACACCAAGCCTCAAATTGGCGTCAAATCCTGGCATAAGCCACGAAAATGGAACACTTGCGGGCCTGTAGGAGAGTGGAAATGAGTTTACTAGAATAGCCCTTATCTCTTAATTGAGCCCTCTCAATAGCCATGCCGTAAGACCAAAGCGGCAGGTGCCCTCCATTTTTACCGGTCCCTGTGACAACAGATTTGGTACCAGAGGTAACGGCCAGGGAGCCTCCACCAGCATCCGCTGCAGGTCCGCCTCCTGGGCCAATCCGGGGCGATGAGAACCACCTATCCTGGATGTAGCCGAATCCGCAGGAGAACTCGCCCTATCAAGGGCCACGGAGGGAACACATACAGGAGGCCCTGAGGCCAAGGTTGAGCCAGGGCATCCAACCCCGCCGAACGAGGATCTCTCCGTCTGCTGTAAAAGCGCGGGACTTTGGCATTCGCACTTGAGGCCATAAGATCCGCTACGGGCGTCCCCCATTTGGCACAGATCTGCAGGAATACTTCGTCTGCAAGTTCCCACTCCGCTGGGTCGATTTGATTCCTGCTTAGATAATCGGCTTGCACGTTGCTCTGACCGGCAATGTGAGCTGCTGACAGAAACTGCAGATGTAGTTCGGCCCAGTGGCATATCTGAGCGGCCTCTGCGGCCAGTGCTTGACACTGAGTGCCGCCTTCCTTGTCGATTTATGTAGGACACCGCTGTCGTGTTGTCCGACAGAACTCTGACAGCCAATCCTTCCAGGGTCAATTGAAAGGCCAGAAGCGCCTGAAATATCGCTTTCAACTCCAAGCGATTGATGGACCACACTGACTCCTCAGGTGTCCAGACACCCTCGGCATGCCTTCCCCGGCAATGTGCACCCCAACCCTTCAGGCTGGCATCTGTTACCACCAGGCACCAATTGGGTAGCACTAGCGGCATTCCTCGCCGCAGCATGCTGTCTGAAAGCCATCACTCCATACTGAGTCGGGCCGCAGGGAGCCAAGTGAGTCTGCATTGATAATCCTGAGATATTGGAGACCATCGTTGAAGCAGGGAACACTGCAGAGGTCTCAGGTGCGCTCTCGCCCATGGCACCACTTCTAAGGTGGCCGTCATCGACCCCAACAGCTGGACAATGTCCCAAGCTCGCGGGCGAGGCATCCTCAGGAGCAGACGGACCTGCTTCTGAAGCTTGCACCGCCTTTGCTCGGGTAGGTATACATACCCCGAGGCTGTGTCGAACTGGACCCCCAAATATTCTACAGATTGAGATGGGATGGGGTCAGGTGACTTTTGGCTATATTGACGATCCAGCCCAGAGATTGCAGTACTGAGACCACTCTGGCTATAACATGATGACTCTCTTCTGCAGAGTCTGCTCTGATGAGCCAGTCGTCTAGGTACGGGTGAACCCAGATACCATCTCGCCTGAGAAAGGCAGCTACTACCACCATTACCTTTGAAAAGGTTCAGGGAGCTGTGGCGAGGCCAAAAGGCAAGGCCCAAAACTGGAAATGTTTTCCCATCACCGCAAAACACAGAAACCTCTGGTGCGGGGGCCAAATTGGTATGTGCAAGTAAGCTTCTTTCAGGTCCAGAGACGTGAGAAACTCTCCTGGCTGTACCACAATGACGGAGCGCAGGGTTTCCATGTGAAAATGCCGCACTCTCAGAGACTTGACGACTTCTTTTAAGTCTAGAATTGGCCGAAAAGACCCTCCTTTTCGCGGCACCACAAAGTAAATGGAGTAATGGCCAGAGCCAAGCTCGGCGGGAGGCACCGGGCACACCACCCATAGGTGAATCAAGCCTTGTAAGGTCTCCTCTACCGCCGCCCGTTTGGCGGCAGAACCGCATCGGGACTCCACAAACATCTCTTATCGAGGCACTGAATTCTATTCTGTAGCCATCTCTGATCAGGTCCAAGACCCACTGATCTGAGGAAATCTTGGCCCACTCCTCGTGAAAGAGGGAAAGTCGTTCTTCTATAACAGGGAGCGAGGAGAGGGCCGGCGCACCATCATTAAGAGGGTCGCCCTTGAACTCCAGGCCTTGAGCCAGCTGCTGCAGAACGCTTGTCCGAGCGAAAGGAGTTCCTCTGCTGAAAACGGGCACGAGACGTGAACCCAGCAGAATGCCCCGGGCAGTACCTTCGAGTTTCTCTGAAGCGAGGTCTGTAAGAGGAGGGAACCACCTGACCCTTGGAGGAAGGCAACGGCCAAGATTTCCTCACTTCCTTCCCGTTCACATTAATTGATTTGATTTGCTTACTTTATTTATTTTTTGTCTATTAGATTGTAAGCTCTTTGAGCAGGGACTGTCTTTCTTCTGTGTTTGTGCAGCGCTGCGTATGCCTTGTAGCGCTATAGAAATGCTTAGTAGTAGTAGTAGTAGTAAGAGCTGGGGTTTAGCATCCCCCATGCCTTTAACAATGTTCTCCAGCTCCTCACCAAATAGAAGGAGGCCTCGAAAGGGCAACTTCACCAACCTTTGCTTAGAGGCCATGTCGGCTGCCCAATGCTGTAGCCACAACAGGCGGTGAGCCGCCACCGCCACAGCCATCTGTTTAGCCGAAGCTCTGACCAGATTATAAAGGGCATCAGCAAAGAAAGACAAGGCCGACTCCATCCGTGGTGCCACCTCCGCAAGGGGCTCCACTCCATCTCCAGGCTGTTCCACTGCCTGTTGTAACCAAGCAAGGCAGGCTCGGGCAGCTTAACAGCTGCATGCAGACGCCCGTAAGGACAGGCCTGAAATCTCAAAGGACCGCTTTATGGCTGATTCAAGGCGTCGGTCCTGCATGTCCTTCAGGGCAACTCCTCCTTCAACCGGGAGGGTAGTTCTCTGTCACAACTGTGACTAGGGCATCCACTTTAGGCACAGCTAGGCGCGCCAAATTCTCCTCACTTAGAGGGTATAATTGCCCCATAGCCCTGGCAACTTTCAAGGCTCCTCGGAGTCAGCCCATTGAGCTGAAATAAGCTCTTGGATGGAGTCATGCAAAGGAAAGGCTCGAGCAGGCTTCTTAGTACTTATCCTCTGATTAGCAGAGGAGACTTCAGCACTCGCAGGATCTTCGATAGAGAGGGCCTGCAGCACATTAGAAATCAGCGCTGGCAGCTCATCATGGTGGAAAACCTCACCGCGGAAGGATCATCCGGATCCAGTGGCAATCCTGCACCTTCCTCTGGCTCTCCAGACCACAAGGGCCTGCCAGACCCCTAAGACTCCTCACATCCCGACCACCGGGGGGGGGGGGGGGGGGGGGGGGGGGAACGGGGGTGCGCCACTCTCTGAAGGGGAATCCACCCTTCTGCGCTTGTCCTGCGGCTATCTGTCAGGGGAAAACGCACCTGACGGTAATTCAAGGCCGGGCTCTACTGGAGGGGACACAGGCAGCCGGGCCGATTGAGACCCCTGCGGGAGAGCTCTTTTTAACATAAATGCTTTATGCAGCAGTAAAACAAATTCAGGGGAGAATGGCTCACCCTGGCCTCCCGGTTCCAGTCCAGGGGAAATGGCTCTCATATTAGCCTCCATTCGAGGCTCCCCTCCAGGCTCACACCCCTCCGCCTCAGTGGGGGTTGCGCCATGCTGTTACAAAATGGCGCCTGCTGCCAGCTCTACAGAGCGGGAAGAAACCTCGCTCAGGCCGGCTCTGACATCAGAAGAGCACGATTTACAGAGTCCTGCTGCTAATCTGTGCTTGCCACAACTGGAACAGCGCTTTACAACCTCCGCAGCCATAGCCGAAAATGGCGGGAAATTCAAAATGGCAGTTTGCGCCAAAATCGCCCCGAACGCGGGCCCACCCGGAGGAGCTTCAAAATGCTCTTACCTCTCCGGATCGAGTCGACAGAGCTCCAATCCGCTGCACAAAGTGAAGGAAAACGTCTTTTCTTGGATCGCAGCGCTACAGCGCAAAGCAACTTTTTTTGTTGTTGTTGACGCTGTGAGGAAAGTTAGAGGCAACAGCGCAAGAGGCAACTTTTTCCACGCCGGAGGATCTGTAGCGTGGGAAAGGCAGTGAAAGGGCGAACCTATGTGCCTGCATCCACAGCGTGGGCAAAGACAGGGACAGGGCTTGCCTGTGTGTCTACATCCACATCGGGGGCCGGGAAAGGCAGGGAAAGGGCGTACCTATGTGCCTTTAAAGTGGGCACCATCAGCCACAACACCCCTGCTACAACTGGCAACAGCACAGGAGCCACCCCAGGCAGATTTCTGAAGGAGCTTGAACAAGCTGCACCCACCCTGCTGGGGAGATAGAGAATACTGAAGAGGCAGATGGAGCTAGCTGGCCATGAGGCACTATGGTTTTTCAGTGCTATCTCCTCCTGCTGGTTGATGGACACAACCCACTCATAATGGATTCATCTGCTTGATGACAAGGAATGCTTGTTCAAAATTTCAAGTCCGTATCTTTGTTTGCATGGAAGTTGTTGCGGTCTGAATATTGGTCCAAATATGTTCCGACTAGTAAAAAAGCCCCGTTTCTGATGCAAATGAAACGGGGGCTAGCAATGTTTTCTTCTGTGTGCATGTGGGAGTGTGTGTGTCCCTGCCCTCTGGCCTCTCTCCCCTCCCCCCTCTGAGTCCTTCACTGTTACAGAGCCAGAGATTTGATTTCGTGCTCTGCTGTTTTCCTTCACTGATTGTGTTACAGAGAGGGTGGGGCAGACACTCATAGGGAAACCGGATATCTCGCCCCCTTCACACTTCCGGCTGGAGGCTTCATAGAACGTTGGTTTTGCCTTTTATATAGAGAGATGAGTTGCGACCGATTTTGATGCACACTTTGAGTCAACTTGTTTGACTGGATTTTGCATCCATAAGTTAAAATGTATTTCATCGGAATTAGCATCAAAAACTGTACAGGATTTGAATTTTTTAGCCATTCTTATAAATGTGTTTGGATTTTATTAGACCCCAAAAATGGCATTTTGGTAAATGTCGCGCGCTCATGGACTGACAACCTTTCAGAAAAGGGGGTCTAGATCTGCAACTATTGCAGTTAGAGACCTCAAATTTTGGGAAACTTCGTTTAACACCTAACTCGCGCAACAGATAAAATTTGAACAAAATTGGAGAACATGATGGTGGGAAGTTTTTTTTTTTATTTTTAGACCACTTGGCATGGAATGACCCATAGACTAGTCTTTTCCAGTCTGCTTTTAGTATGCAAAATTCAGTATGACTATTTAATGCACATTAGCATTTACAAGCTGGCATTCTTTTTATTTTACTGTACTTAAATGCCGGAAACCATAAAAGAAAGAAGAAATGTCCCAAGATGAAGACTAGCTTTATCATTTTACAATAGGGTCTTTGTGGTGAAACAGTGGATTTCCAAGCCTATGACCTGCATTATTTTAGGAAGTGCATGTCCCTTTTTGGCCAGCAGATGTGACTGTCTTTTGTATCTAAAGTTGTTACAGAACTGGCAGTTTCCTTTTTCCTACCTAAGCTGTGAGGTAATTTTTTAGTCTCAGTTTGGAAGTAGAGAGAGAAAGACCTCTTTACTGAGGCCCTGTGAGCAGTTACATTTCATAAACTGTGAGAAGCTATATTTCCTAAACTTCCCAGATACTACTTAGATAGTAACAAGTGTTTAGATAGGTAACTGAATATGGATCAATTATAAAACTGTTATTGCCTGTTACTTCTCCATCTGTTTTATATGGTTCAGTGTTCAATTTCCTGACAATATATTTTTAGTTTATTGGACTAAGAATCCTGGTGGTTTGTGTTTTGGTTTGTGGGTGATTTCTGGGAACTGTGGGACCCCTGAGAGTGTGGTTCCAGTGTCCTAGTAATCACCAGAGAATAACCTGAGAGTGGGAGACTAGCCCAGAGGCAAGTGGGACCCAGCAGGCAGGTGGGAAGGGTTATGCCAGTGTAGAGCACGTGCAAAGGTGGTAGTTGACCCGAGAAGTGCTGGGACAGATCCTTTATATGGCCGCAGGGTTAACTACCCCAGGTGGACTCTAGGCATTTTGTGACAGGTCTCATACAGTTTAATGGGTTTTTATAAATACCATGCTTCTGCAGAAGAAACTTTTTGATTTGAATTTTCACATGTTTAGGTTTTTTAAATTATTTTTAATAAAGCAATGAAATGGAGAATGAGGCAATAAGCACATTGTTTGCACAGTTACAGAAATTAGCAGGTCTGTTCCAGTTACTTTGTTCAAACTGTAGAATGTTGCAGATATGGGCCTAGGTTTTAGGGAGAAACCAAACAGCTTAACTAGTTATGCTGACAACTTTAAGGTGGTCAAACACCTCCTGGGAAATGAGTACACTCTTCTGCCTATTAGGAGGATAGGTATGTACCATATAGTATTAAACTCCAAAACTAACTGAAAATGCATCAGAAGTTGTTAGGACAAAATCCTCATGTTTTAACTTGGAAAGATTTAAAATATTTAATGGCAAAATGGGATTGTCTAAACATCCAATAAACTATTTTAGACACTGTTAAAGCTGCTTTATTACTGGTTAAAATATTTGATGCATTATCCTAAAAAGGATGATATTCTGTCTAAAGTTCACAAAAGTGGTAAAGATGAGAGCCTCACCTGAGCACCTGCCTGAACTGCTCTCTCACAAATTGAAATCACATTCTCAATGGAACCAGTTTGTTGCTCCAGACGTGCACGACACACCCAGTATTTAGCAAGTTTTTTTGCATCCGGCACACTCTGAACCAGATTTTCCAAGGTGGCAAGTACCTCTTCCTGTGGACATCCCTGGAAAGCAGGAAAGAACAAGGACATAACCATGCATACAATGTGGTCATGCAGAGGAAATACTCCCCCCACCCCTCCAAAAAACATATACACTCTTCCAGCAAGGAGAAAAATGCATCACAATATAGAGATTTCTCCAAATCCAAGCTGATTAACGTAGGGGCAGCCTAAGCAATCTGCTGCATGAGGTGAATGGTGAGATGGTGCCCCTGGCATCCTGCCCCCCCCCCACCGACTCACTTCCTGAGGAAGAACATGGTTGGGACTGATAGAAAACTACAAACTGACAGGAGACAAGCAATTAAGTTTATTACAAAATCATGAAAATATAAAAACCATTATATGTACATAAAACCAAAGTAGAACAGCCTAATGGAGGCAAACCACACACAAAAGAAAAATATCTCATTCATTCCAAAAGGGTTGAGACCTCTGGTGCTGGTGGCCACCAAGACCTAGCGGCACACCTCTGAGGCCTGGAGTGAGGAGCACAAGTACTCAGAGAGAATATAGAGTCTGTATAATTGTAACAAGACAGTGGGTTTTTTAAAAGCCTGTGATAATTGTTTTGATATTTTCCTGCAATGTATTTCTCTAGTTTGGCCAGCAGGAGGTGTATGTTATGCTTTAAGCTATTGCAGATAAGCAGCACAAAGAGGAAATGCCTGCGGTGATGTGGCTAGCTATTTTCAGATGTTTTTGTTCTGGGCTCCGATTGGCCTGGAGTTTGAAGTTACCTAGGAGCTACTGGCTTTTGCTCCAGTTTCAGCCAGAGAGAAGAGAGATCTCTTTACTGAAGCCCTGCAAACAGTTAAATTTGATAACTTGCGAACAGCTATTAGGAAAGCAGTAGTGTCTTCACCTGCTGGCAAGAGAATATAACTCACACATCTGAAGTGATCTGGCAGGATAAGAAAAATTATTGATGGGCATGGGACAGCTGTGTGGATATATGACATGCATTTTGTCATCCAATCTAAGTCCTACACAAAGTTTTCAAATCTTGACAGTATACATAATAGTGATTCAGAAATGACACACATCTACTGTATCTGCTTATGTAAACAGTGGGTAAATTATACCTGGTCAATCAGCTTAATGCATTCCGCAATTGTCTTATTAACTTTTTCTGTGAATAGCCCTTGCTCATCCTCCTCAAGTAGGGTGATCCAGAAGGGCTGAACTGGTGGTTCTTTTGGCACCTCTTCCTTGGGTTCAGCTACCTCTGGTGCTTGTACAGGGGGCCTTTTTATCACCCTTCCTTTTGAAACTCTCCATTGAGCTATACGAGCCCTACATGTAATAAATAAATAAATGGGGGGGGGGGGGGGGGGGAGAGGAAAGAAAGGGAAAAAAAAAGCTAAAATAAACTTAAATCCCTGAGTGAGTGCAAATTCTAAACCTCTTCACATTCTTAGACTAACTTTCCAAACTTCATATATGAGCATTTGATAGTTGTGGTGCTGTGATGCATAACCTTACTCTCCATAAATTGAACACCTTGGCTAGTGTTAGGGTTCTCAATTTAGGGCTCAATAAGATGTGCATTAAACAATATACTTAAGTTTCATCGCACAAAATTCTAATGCACATGCTTAAAAAAAAAAAAAAACACCCACTCCCTTACTCCTGATGCAATAAACTACCAGCATGCAAGTTATCTGACATTAAGTATGCGCGGATAGAAAAAAGGAAAAAACACAGCACACATTGCTGCGGAGATCTGCAGTGGTTTGCTTCATTGGGCTTAATAGTCTCCTTCCTTTTAAATTTAAGTGGTTTAATTTTTGTATTGTCAATTTCAATGACAGGCATAAATCTACAACACAGCTGTATGTATGGTTTTTCTATTGCTGTGTATTTTGCATTGTTTGTTTAAATGCTGTGTTAAACATTATAAAAAAAATCTTATTGGACACAATTTCAGCAAAAAAACTTTCACCATAATAGCAATAGTGAGCTGAATATTTTTGAACACTTAATCATTATACTATATACTATGCGGTATCCATTCTATTGATCCTACTTATCTTTGTCTTTTTTCTTCTTTTTTCTATATTAAACTCGAAGCGGAGAAAAAGACCTCATCAGTCCTTGCATGGTGTTACTGTGCTTAATGTGCTCATACGCCAGCGTTCCTTGGACTCCGTTATAATCCTCGGTCTTGAAAAACTCCGCTTCTATATAGTGGATTATGAATATAATAATCAATAATAGTCAATCGTGATATTTCTTTCCTTCAATCAGGGGGCCAAGCAACTTTTGGCTGATCACGATATCTTACAACATGGCATTTCTGCTCCTATGACACCGGTAGTGAAAAGACAAATATATAAAAAAGACAAAGATAAGTAGGATCAATAGAATGGATACCGCATTGTATATAGTATAATGATTAGGTGTTAAACATTATACCACTTTAAAACTAAAAAAAAAAAAAAGTGTCGTCCTTCATTGGTTCACAAACAGAAGGAAGATATTTAAATACAGGAACCAATTAAAATCCCTAGATTGTAGAAGTTTCTAGCAGCATTTCACCGTGCATACGGTGGTACATTCCCACTCGAAGTACAAACACAGGGACACTCCTACAGGTCCCTCAATCATGTAAAATACTTGGCCTTCTGTCATCAGCAAACATCTGCTACAGTAACTTTGCTTTCTCCAAGGACAAGTTGTATTCTCATAGCAGAGAATCCCTAGCTACCAGGCTCACCGAAAACAATGCTAGGATAACAGGGATCCAAAATGTTGAGGCTCGAATTCAATTAACCAGTCTAGTTGTGAAGGTGCAGCCTGGAACAAAAGAAAACTAGGCCCACGTTGAGAGACCACTCATGTGGTTGCAAACCCTACTCAGTCTGTCCGCCAGGTAGTTGTCCTGTCCTGCTAGGTATGTGGCTCGGAAGACCATTCTGTGAAGAAAGGCCTACTGCCACACCCCCACTGCCTCCTGACACAAGGGGTAAGATCCTATACCACAGCAACCTGGTTGGTGGTGGACTGGATTATAGACACTGAACAAATTCTTCAGGACCGCCTGACAGAACTAGCTGTCACTTCGGATTATCCTGCTCAAGGCAGCAATGAGATGTGAATGTGTGGGCAGAAGACATCGCAACTTTGCAAATCTCCTCTATGGAGGCCGACCTCAGTTGGGCTACCGACATCACCATGGCCCTGATATTATAAGCTTTAATGACCCTCTAGAGTCCGCCCAGGCTGGGCTTAAGTGAAGGAAATGCAATCTGCTAGTCAATTAGAAGTTGTTTGCTTGCCAATTTACCCCCATCTGGTTTGGATCAAAAGAAACAAAAAGCTGGGTGGACCATCTATGGGCTTTAGTCTGCTCCAGATAAAAGGCCAAGGCTTACTTACAAATCTGAGGTATGCAGTACACCTTTTGCCAGCATGGGCATGTGGTTTTGGAAAAAAATGTTAGCAGAACGACTGACTAAAATGGTACTCCAACACTGCCTTAGGAAGGAACTTATGGTGCATGCGGAGAACTACTCTACTGTGGTGGAACTTATTTTCTCAACTACTAGGGCCTGAAGCTCACTGATTCTGTGAGATGAAGTGATCACCACCAAAAAAACAACTTTCCAGGTCAAATACTTCAGATAACAAAAATCAAGTGGCTCAAAAGGAGCTTATGTGGGTGAGGACAATGTTGAGATCCCATGACAGTTGGAGGTTTCACAGGGGGCTTTCTCAACAGCAAACATTTCATGACATTAACAGCTAGAGGCTGTACAGAGAGGGGCTTACCTCCTACATGGAGATGGTACCAACTGACCCAAGATGAACCTTTACAGAGTTAGTTTTCAAACCAGGTCTCAGAAAGGTGCAGGAGGTATTCAAGCAGTTTTTGTGTAGGACAAGTGAGGGGATCTAAGGTCTTGCCCTCACACCAAATGGCAAACTTCCTCCACTTAAATGAGTAACACTTAGTGGAGTCTTTCCTGGAAAACAGCAAGATGCAACAGACACCCTCCATCAAATCTAAGGATTCAACACTCAACATCCAAGCTGTAAGGGCCAATCTCAATGGATCCTTGGAGGACAACTCCAGAAGAAGAAACCAGACCTGCCTTGGCCAGTAAGGGGCAACTAGGATCATAGCTACCTGGTCTTGCTCAAGTTTCAGCAAAGTTTTCTCTATGAGAGGTATTGGAGGACACACATACAGAAGACCTTTATCCAATGGAGGAGGAGGAATCTAACGCTAATCTGTCGTGTGATATGTTGAAAAGAGTAACAAAAAGATCCACCAAGGGTGTGCCCCGCTCTCAGAATATCTTGTGGGCTATGCCCATGTTGAAAGACCACTCATGTGGTTGCAAACCCTGCTCAGTCTGTCCGACCGGTAGTTGTCCTTTCCTGCTAAGTATGTGGCTCGGAGGACCATTCCGTGAAGAAAGGCCTACTGCCACAAGGGGTAAGATCGTATACCCCCCCTTTTGTTCACACAGAACACTGCAACCTGGTTGTCCATTTGAACGAGAATAATTTGGTTCTGTAGCTGATCTCTACTACTACTACTACTTAGCATTTCTATAGCGCTGCTAGGGTTACGCAGCGCTGTACAATTTTAAACAAGGGGAAGGACAGTCCCTACTCAAGAGAGCTTACTGAAAGCCTTCAGAGTGTTCCAAATGGCCCCAAGCGCAAGAAGATATAGTAAGCTGTTTCCTGAGCTGACCAAGTACCCTGGGTGTGAAGTCCATCTACATGAGCTCAGCATCCCAAGTTAAATGCATCCTTAACACCTTCCAAGGAAGTGGAATTTGGAATGACAGTCCCACAGTCAAATTCCAGAGAAGGGCATGAGTCAACTCTGGAGGAATCTGATTTACATCTGCTAGATTCCCAGCTGCCTGAGACCACTTGGCTTCTCTCAAATGGAGACATGCCATGGGAGTTACATGCAATGTCGAGGCTATGTGATCCAGTAATCTTAACATTTGCCGAGCTGTGACCTTGCTGCTTCAGATTTGTGAAACGAGTGTTTATCAAGGCCTCTGCTCTTGCTTGGGGAAGAAAAGCCCGAGCCTACAATGTACTAAGCAAGGTTCCTGTGTACACCAATCGCTGAACCGGGAGAAGTTGGGACTTGGGGTAGTTTATCACCAATCGTAGCAGTTCCAACACTCGAATAGTTAAGTGCATTGACTGTCACTCCCTTCTACAATATGCACTTGACCAGCCAATCATACAGATCGAGAAACACATATACTCCCAGTTTGCACAAACACATTGCAACCACTGCTAAACACTTGGTGAATACCCTGGGAGCTGGCGTGAGGCCAAATGACAGAATGGAATACTGGTAGTGGCATTTCCCTATTCAGAATCTGAGGAACTTCCTGTGACTGGGAAAGATTGCCGACACCCACATTTAAAGCGAATGATACATACCTGTAGCAGGTGTTCTCCGAGGACAGCAGGCTGATTGTTCTCACGACTGGGTTGACGTCCACGGCAGCCCCCACCAACCGGAACAAAACTTCGCGGGCGGTCCCGCACGCAGGGCACGCCCACCGCGCATGCGCGGCCGTCTTCCCGCCCATGTGCGACCGTTCCCGCTCAGTTGAATGACAAGCAAAGGAATGAGGAAAACGCAACTCCAAAGGGGAGGAGGGAGGGTAGGTGAGAACAATCAACCTGCTGTCCTTGGAGAACACCTGCTACAGGTATGTATCATTCGCTTTCTCCGAGGACAAGCAGGCTGCTTGTTCTCACGACTGGGGTATCCCTAGCTCTCAGGCTCACTCAAAACAAGAACCCAGGTCAATTTAACCTCGCAACGGCGAGGGCATAACAGAAATTGACCTACGAAGAACAACTAACAGAGTGCCGCCTGAACAGAATAAAATCGGGTCCTGGAGGGTGGAGTTGGATTCAAACCCCAAACAGATTCTGCAGCACTGACTGCCCGAACCGACTGTCGCGTCGGGTATCCTGCTGCAGGCAGTAATGTGATGTGAATGTGTGGACAGATGACCACGTCGCAGCCTTGCAAATCTCTTCAATAGTGGCTGACTTCAAGTGGGCCACTGACACTGCCATGGCTCTAACACTATGAGCCGTGACATGACCCTCAAGAGTCAGCCTATACTGGCCGTAAGTGAAGGAAATGCAATCTGCTAGCCAATTGGAGATGGTGAGTTTCCCGACAGCGACCCCTTTCCTATTGGGGTCGAAAGAAATAAACAATTGGGCGGACTGTCTGTGGGGCTGTGTCCGCTCCAGATAAAAAGCCAACGCTCGCTTGCAGTCCAATGTGTGCAACTGACGTTCAGCAGGGCGGGTATGTGGTTTGGGGAAGAATGTTGGCAAGACAATTGACTGGTTAAGATGGAACTCCGACACCACCTTTGGCAGGAACTTAGGGTGAGTGCGGAGTACTACCCTGTTATGATGAAATTTAGTATAAGGAGCATGAGCTACCAGGGCTTGAAGCTCACTGACTCTACGAGCTGAAGTAACTGCCACCAAGAAAATGACTTTCCAGGTCAAGTACTTCAGATGGCAAGAATTCAGTGGCTCAAAAGGAGGTTTCATCAGCTGGGTGAGGACGACGTTGAGATCCCATGACACTGCAGGAGGCTTGACTGGGGGCCTTGACAAAAGCAAGCCTCTCATGAATCGAACAACTAAAGGCTCTCCAGAGATGGCTTTACCCTCTACACGATGATGATAGGCACTAATCGCACTGAGGTGATTCCTTACTGAGTTGGTCTTGAGGCCAGACTCTGATAAGTGCAGAAGGTATTCAAGCAGGTTCTGTGCAGGACAAGAACGAGGTTCTAGGGCCTTGCTCTCACACCAGACGACAAACCTCCTCCACTTGAAAAAGTAACTCTTTTTAGTGGAATCCTTTCTAGAGGCAAGCAAGACACGGGAGACACCCTCAGACAGACCCAACGAAGCAAAGTCTACGCCCTCAACATCCAGGCCGTGAGAGCCAGAGACTGAAGGTTGGGGTGCAGAAGCACTCCGTCGTTCTGCGAAATGAGAGTCTGAAAACACTCCAATCTCCACGGTTCTTCAGAGGACAACTCCAGAAGTAGAGGGAACCAGATCTGACGGGGCCAAAAAGGTGCTATCAGAATCATGGTGCCGTGGTCTTGCTTGAGCTTCAGTAAGGTCTTCTCCACCAAAGGTATGGGAGGATAAGCATACAGGAGGCCGGTCCCCCAATGGAGGAGAAAGGCATCCGACGCTAATCTGCCGTGTGCCTGTAGTCTGGAACAGAACAGAGGCAGCTTGTGGTTGGTCTGAGAGGCGAAAAGATCCACTGAGGGAGTGCCCCACTCTCGGAAGATCTTGCTTACCACTCTGGAATTGAGCGACCACTCGTGCGGTTGCATGACTCTGCTCAGTCTGTCGGCTAGACTGTTGTTTACGCCTGCCAGGTATGTGGCTTGGAGAAGCATGCCGAACTGGCGACCCCAATGCCACATCCCTACGGCTTCCTGACACAGGGGGCCAGATCCGGTGCCCCCCTGCTTGTTGATGTAATATATTGCAACCTGATTGTCTGTCCGAATTTGGATGATTTGGTAGGACAGCCGATCTCTGAAGGCCGTCAGCGCGTTCCAGACCGCTCGGAGCTCCAGGAGGTTGATCTGAAGATCCTGTTCCTGGAGGGACCACAGACCCTGGGTGTGGAGTCCATCGACATGAGCTCCCCACCCCAGGCGAGATGCATCTGTTGTCAGCACTTTCGTAGGCTGTGGAATTTGGAATGGACGTCCCAGGGTCAAATTGGTCCGAATGGTCCACCAGTGCAGCGAATTGCGGCAACTGATGGACAGGCGGATGACATCTTCTAGATTCCCGGTAGCTTGACACCACTGGGAAGCTAGGGTCCATTGAGCAGGTCTCATGTGGAGGGGAGCCATGGGAGTCACATGAACCGTAGAGGCCATATGACCCAGGAGTCTCAACATCTGCCGAGCTGTGACCTGCTGAGACGCTCTGGTCTGAGAGGCAAGGCATAGAAGGTTCTGCGCCCTTGCTTCGGGGAGGAAGGCCTGAGCCGTCTGAGAATTCAGCAGGGCTCCTATGAATTCCAGAGATTGGACTGGCTGGAGATGGGACTTCGGGTAATTTAGCACAAACCCCAGCAGCTCCAGAAGGTGGATAGTGCACCGCATGGACCGAAGAGCTCCTGCCTCTGAGGGGCTCTTCACCAGCCAATCGTCGAGGTACGGGAACACGTGCACTCCCAGCTTGCGTAGGTAAGCCGCCACCTCCACGAGACACTTCTTGAACACCCGTGGTGCAGAGGCGAGCCCAAAGGGCAGCACACAATACTGAAAGTGCCATGTGCCCAGACGGAATCTGAGAT
The DNA here is from genome assembly GCF_901765095.1 of Microcaecilia unicolor. Taxonomy (NCBI): domain Eukaryota; kingdom Metazoa; phylum Chordata; class Amphibia; order Gymnophiona; family Siphonopidae; genus Microcaecilia; species Microcaecilia unicolor. The sequence continues at coordinate 108,755 of NW_021963352.1, forward strand.
ACAGTCAGTGAGCTGGCAGTATCGGGATGTGAGTGTAAGCGTCCTTTAAATCCAGGGAACATAGCCAATCGTTTTTCTGAATCATGGGTAGAAGGGTGCCCAAGGAAAGCATCCTGAACTTCTCTTTGACCAGGTAGTTGTTCAGGCCTCTCAGGTCTAGGATGGGGCGCATCCCCCCTGTTTTCTTTTCCACAAGTAAGTACCTGGAATAGAATCCCTGCCCTTCCTGCCCGGGTGGCACGGGCTCGACCGCATTGGCGCTGAGAAGGGCAGAGAGTTCCTCTGCAAGTACCTGCCTGTGATGGGAGCTGAAGGATTGGGCTCCCGGTGGGCAATATGGTGGAGTGGAGGCCAAATTCAGGGTGTATCCGCACCGCACTATTTGGAGAACCCACTGGTCGGAGGTTATCAGTGGCCACCTTTGGTGAAAAACTTTCAACCTCCCCCCGACCGGCAGGTCGTCCGGTACGGACACTTTGATGGCGGCTATGTTCCCATGGATCCAGTCAAAAGCCCGTCCCCGGCTTTTGCTGTGGAGGCGCAGGGGGCTGCTTAGGTGCACGCTGTTGATGGGAACGAGCGCGCTGGGACTGTCCCTGTGCCTGAGGAGGCCTTCGGGCCGGCTGGGTGTACCTACGCTTGTTGTAGGCGTAGGGCGCAGCCTGCCTGGCCCAGGAAAACCGTCCACCTGCTGAGGTGGATGCTGAAGGCGCCCGGTGGGAGAGCTTGTCGAGAGCGGTTTCCGCTGGTGTAGTTGGTCCACCAACTGCTCGACCTTCTCGCCAAAGATGTTATCCCCCCGGCAAGGGACATCCGCCAGTCGTTGCTGGGTGCAGTTGTCCAGGTCAGAGGCACGCAGCAAGGAGAGTCTGTGCATCACTATACCTTGGGCCGCAGCTCGAGATGCCACATCACAGGTGTCAGATACCCCTGGACAGGAACTTTCTGCACGCCTTCAGCTGCCTGACCACCTCCTGAAAGGGCCTGGACTGCTCCGGAGGGATCTTATCGTCCAAGTCCGCCAGTTGCTTCACATTGTTCCGCATGTGAATGCTCGTGTAGAGCTGGTATGACTGGATGCGGGTCACGAGCATGGAAGCTTGGTAGGCCTTCCTCCCAAACGAGTCCATTGTGCGAGACTCCCGCCCCGGGGGCGCCGAGGCGGTATCCCTCGTTCTCCGTGCTCTCTTGAGAGCAGAGTCCACGACCGCCGAGTCATGAGGCAATTGGGGCCGCATCAACTCTGGGTCAGAGTGGATCCTGTATTGGGACTCCGCTTTCTTGGGGATGGTGGGGTTAGATAAGGGCTTCAGCCAGTTCCGAAGCAGTGTCTCTTTGAGGACATTGTGCAACGGTACCATGGAAGACTCTCTAGGTGGTGATGGATAGTCGAGGACCTTGAGCATCTCAGCCCTCGGCTCATCCACAGAGACCACGGGGAAGGGAATGCAAATAGACATGTCCCTGAAGAAGGAGGCAAAGGAGAGGCTCTGGACATCAACCCAGTCGTGAGAACAAGCAGCCTGCTTGTCCTCGGAGAAATACAAGTACATAAGTATTCTTCTCCATTAATATAATTGCCATAATATTCCTATGCACCTTATCTGTTATATATACTCTGATTCTCTATTCCATCAATGTGATTGTAGTTGTATTATATTGTAAGCCTCATTGAGCCTGCAAATAGGTGGGAAAATGTGGGATATAAACAGTGGTGTGCTGGTAAATGTTCAACAGGCTCTCTCCCCGGTCCCCCTCTGCCCCCCCCCAAATTGCAGAGCTGGCTATGGCCGGGGAGAGAGCCTGGGGGGGGGGGGGGGGGTGCAAATGCATTACTCCAGGAAAAAAAATTTAAATGATCCCAGGTTCCAATCTAATTCATGTTTAATGTGCGATAAAATGCCATAAATAAGTAAATAAATATAAACATTTAATGTTGAGCACCTGATTCTCAAAGTGAACATATTCCAAACACTATAATGAAAATATGATTTTTTTTTCTACCTTTGTTGTCTGGTGACTGTTTTTCTGATCATGCTGGCCCAGTATCCAATTCTGCTGCTATCTGTCCTCTTAACTCCGTTTCCAGGGCTTCCTTTCCATTTATTTCTTTCCTTTCCTCTTCATTTCTGGTCCTCAGCTTCTGCCTATTTTCTTCATCCATGTGCAGTTTTTCTCCTCTTCCTTTTCCCTCATCTCATTCCTCACTCTTCCCTCCCCTCCATCCATGTCCAGCATTTCTTCTCTCTCCCCTGCCCTCCATCCACCCATGTCCAGCGACCCTTCTCTTCCCCTGCCCTCCATCCACGTATGTCCAGCGACCCTTCTCTCCCCCTGCCCTCCATGCACCCATACCCAGTGACCCTCCTCTCCTCTGCCCTCCATCCACCCATGTGCAGTGACCCTCCTCTCCCCTGCCCTGCATGCACCCATACCCAGTGACCCTCCTTTCCCCTGCCCTCCATCCACCCATGTTCAGCAGTGACCCTCCTCTCCCCTGCCCTGCATGCACCCATCCCCAGCGACCTTTCTCTCCCCTCCATCCACAAACGCCCAGCGACTCCCTTCTCTCTCCTGCCACCCCCTCCAGAGTTGTTTGGCGAATTCTCCTCCCTCCCTCCGGATCCGGTCCCTCACGTCACCGACCTGACTCTTCGAATTCTTTGGGGCAGGCAGTCTTGCCTGCCCGCTGCGCCAGTGCTGGCGCTGCCGGTTCGCGCTTCAAAATGGCCACCGAGACTTACAAGGGTGGCCTCCAAGACTTCAGCAGAAGTCTTAATGTGTGGATGAGGGAGGAGGGTTTTAGATTTGTAGGAACTGAGCAACATTTTGGGGAAGGGGGAGCCTATTCTGAAAGGATGGGCTCCACCTTAACCAGGGTGGGACCAGGCTGCTGGCATCGGCATTTAAAAAGGAGATAGAGCAGATTTAAACTAGAAACTATGAGAAGGCTGACAGTTGCTCAAAAGCGCATGGTTCAGAATAAGGTATCTTTCAAAGATATCACCAAAACAGGTAATATAGGGTATCCCGATAGTGAGGTTGCAAAAGAGGCCATAGTAGACCAGGTGTCCTTAAATAAAAATCAAAAGATTGCAAATTAATACTGTCAAGTACTAAGCATGATGTAAATAGAAACAACAAACAGTTTGAAATATCTGTATTTGAATGCCAGAAGCTTAAGAAATAAGATGGGAAAGTTAGAATATATTGCACTAAATGAAAAATTAGATATAATAGGCATTTCTGAGACCTGGTGGAAGGAGGATAACCAGTGGGACACTATCATACCAGGGTACAAATTATATCGTAGTGATAAGGTGGATTGAATTGGTGGAGGGGTAGCACTGTATATTAAGGAGGGCCTTGAATCAAACAGACAAAATTCTGCAGGAAACAAAACATCTTGGAATCCCTATGGATTGAAATTCCATGTGTAAAGGGGAAAAGGATAGTGATAGGAATATACTACCATCTGCCTGGCCAGGATGAACAGATGTAGAAATATTATCGAAAATTAAGGAGCTAACATACATTGGGGCATGCTATGGAGGTAAAATTCCTTGACAAAATCAAGGATTGTTTTACAGAGCAGTTGGTACAGGAGCCGATAAGAAAAGGTAAAATTCTAGACCTAGTCCTTAGTGAAGCGTATGATTGGCATGGGAGGTAATGGTGATGGGGCCCACTTGGTAACAGTGATCATAATATGATCAGATTTTATATTGACTTTGGAGCAAGTATACACAGAAAATCCAATACGTTAGCATTTAACTTTCAAAAAGAAGACTAATAAAATGAGAACAGTGTGGAAAAAAAACCAAACAAAAAAAAAACTTAAGAGGAGCAGCTGCGAGGGTCAAAAATTTACATCAGGTGTGGATGCTGTTCAAAAATACCATCCTGGAAGCCGAGACCAAATATATTCTGTGTATTAAAAAAGGAGGGAAGAAGACCAAATGCCAGCCAGCATGCTTAAAAAATGAGGTGAAAGAAGCTATTAGAGCTAAAAGAAAATCCTTCAGAAAACAGAAGGAACCCACTGAAAATATTAACATATATGGAATGTCAAGTCAAATGCAAAGCGATAAGGAAGGCAAAGAGGGACTTTGAAAAAAAGATTGCACTGGAGACAAAAACAGGTAGCAAAAATTTTTTTTAGGTATATTAAAAGCAAGAAGCCGGCAAAAGAATCAGTTGGACCTCTAGAAGACTGAGGGGTAAAAGGGTTAAATCAGGGAAGACAAAGACATAGAGGAGAGATTAAATGAATTCTTTGTTTCAATCTTCACCGAGGAGAGATACCGGTACCAGAAATGGTATTCAAAGCGGACGAGTTGGAGAAACTGAATGAAATCTCTATAAACCTAAGAGGATGTAATGGGGAAATTTGACAAATTAAAGAGTAGCAAATCTCCTGGACCAAATGGTATTCATCCTGAGTACTGATAGAATTGAAAAATGAACTGGCGGAACTATTGTTAGTA
>NW_021963352.1:113341-113964 GCF_901765095.1 Microcaecilia unicolor
CATATGGGGAGGCAAAAGTTTGCTCTCTATCTCCACCTGCTGGTAGATGGACACAACCCACCAGTCTATAGATTGATCAGCATGATGATATGGAATAAAAGATATTAAATATAAATTAACCTCCACTATGATCTGGTCTAGTTACATTCACTGATGTAATGAGGTATAGTTTTTCTTCTTGATTGTTTCTGTATTTTTCATTGTAATGTTCTTACAATTTAATAGCAAAATAAAACAAATAAATAAAATCGAACATGGTACCGGAAGACTGGAGGGTAGCCCATGTAATGCCGATATTTTAAAGAAGTCCCAGAAGAGATCCAGGAAATTATAGACCGGTGAGCCTGACATCAGTGCCAGGCAAAATGGTAGAGACTATTATAAAGAACAAAATTACAGAGCATATTCAAAAGCTTGGATTAATGAGACAAAGCCAGCATGGATTTAGTGAAAGGAAATCTTGCCTCACCAATCTAAATAACATACAATGCTATCCCTCCACCAATTCGATCCACCCTATCACTACGATATAATTTGTACCCTGGTATGACAGTGTCCCACTGGTTATCCTCCTTCCACCAGGTCTCAGAGATTCCTATTATATCTAATTTTTCATTTAGTGC